>NW_020837961.1:24055063-24060721 GCF_003676395.1 Aethalodelphis obliquidens
TTTTAGATTCCATATATATGTGTTAGCATACGGTATTTGTTTTTCTCCTTCTGACTTACTTCACTCTGTATGACAGTCTCTAGGTCCACATATTCTTTATCCATTCATCTGTCAATGGACACTTAGGTGGCTTCCATGTCCTGGCTATTGTAAATAGTGCTGCAATGAACATTGTGGTACATGATTCTTTTTGAATTATAGTTTTCTCAGGGTATATGCCCAGTAGTGGGATTGCTGGGTCATACAGTAGTTCTATTTTTAGTTTTTTGAGGAACCTCCATACTGTTCTCCATAGTGGCTGTATCAATTTACATTTCCAACAACAGTGCAAGTGGGTTCCCTTTTCTCCACACCCTCTCCAGCATTTATTCTTTGTAGATTTTTGATGATGGCCGTTCTGACTGGTGTGAGGTGGTACCTCATTGTAGTTTTGATTTGCATTTCTCTAATGATTAGTGATGTTGAGCATCCTTTCATGTGTTTGTTGGCAATGTGTATATCTTCTTTGGAGAAATGTCTACTTAGGTCTTCTGCCCATTTTTGGATTGGGTTGTTTGTTTTTTTGATATTGAGCTGCATGAGATGCTTGTATATTTTGGAGATTAATCCTTTGTCAGTTGCTTCGTTTGCAAATATTTTCTCCCATTCTGAGGGTTGTCTTTTTGTCTTATTTATGGTTTCCTTTGCTGTGTAAAAACTTTTAAGTTTCATTAGGTCCCATTTATTTATTTTTGTTTTTATTTCCATTTCTCTAGGAGGTGGGTCAAAAAGGATCTTGCCATCCCCTCTCCTCGGGCACCCCAAAACAATGTTCTCTTGCCTCTTAGGCAGTTCCAGACTTTTTACCGGACTCCTTCCCAGCTAGCCGTGGTGCACTAGCCCCATTCAGGCTGTGTTCACGCAGCCAACCCCAGTCCTCTCCCTGGGATCCGACCTCCGAAGCCCGAGCCTCAGCTCCCAGCCCCGCCCACCCCGGCGGGTGACCAGACAAGTCTCTCGGGCTGGTGAGTGTCGGTCAGCACCGATCCTCTGTGCGGGAATCTCTCCGCTTTGCCCTCTGCACCCCTGTTTCTGCGCAGTCCTCCGCGGCTGCGAAGCTCCCCACTCCGCCACCCGCAGTCTCCGCCCGCGAGGGGGCTTCCTAGTGTGTGGAAACCTTTCCTCCTTCAGGGCTCCCTCCCACTGGTGCAGGTCCCGTCCCTATCCTTTTGTCTCTGTTTTTTCTTTTTTCTTTTGCCCTACCCAGGTACGTGGGGAGTTTCTTGCCTTTTGGGAAGTTTGAGGTCTTCTGCCAGCGTTCAGTAGGTGTTCTGTAGGAGTTGTTCCACATGTAGATGTATTTCTGATGTATTTGTGGGGAGGAAGGCGATCTCCGTGTCTTACTCCTCCGCCATCTTGAAGGTCCTCCGCTAATACACTCTTTAGGTCAATAAAAACAGTGCTTGAGGAGCTGCATCAGGGAACTACATCTGAGAAACTTAAGTGCACCTGCATCTGATGTAGATGGAGTCTGAGCCTGATTCATAATGGCATGATAGTTTGGCGAGTCCTTGAGAGAGTGTGGGTGTGTTTTGTATGTGGGAGAGATGTAAGTAACTGTAAATAATAATACTGAGGCCAGAGGGCAGACTTTGGTGGTTTTGAAATATGCCTGAAGATGTTTTGATAGTCTTCCCATAAAATGGTGGGATCTAGTCCTCTGCTCTTACACTGGGTGGACCTTGGTGGCTGCCTGGGCTCACAGGGCATGGTGGAGATGATGCTATGTGATATGCAAGGTTTGGTCATAAAAAGCCTACCCACTCCCTTCTTGGCCTCCAAGGATCTTAGACACCATATTGTGAGGAAGCCCAACCTAGCCCAGGGGGAGAGACCAAAAAGAGTGGCCACCTGTAGGTCTTCTGAATAAAAGATCAGGTGAGGTTTCAGTCAACAGCCAGTAGCAAGTACTAGACATGTGAATGAAGGCACACCCAGGTAATTCCAGCTCCCGGCTTTCAAGTCACCAGCAGTCATTGAGTCTTCTCAGCTGAGGTTCCAGATAACAAGAAGCAGAGATAAACCATCCCCACTATTCTCTGTCAGAATTCCTGACTCACACAATCCACGAGCAGAATAAAATGGTTGTCTCAGTCCACTAAGGTTTTGTTTTTTTTGTGTGTGTGTGGTATGCGGGCCTCTCACTGTTGCGGCCTCTCCCGTTGCGGAGCACAGGCTCCGGACGCGCAGGCTCAGCAGCCATGGCTCACGGGCCCAGCCGCTCCGCGGCATGTGGGATCCTCCCGGACCAGGGCACGAACCCGTGTCCCCTGCATCGGCAGGCGAACTCTCAACCACTGCGCCACCAGGGAAGCCCTCCACTAAGTTTTGAGTAACGTATTTTCCAGCAATAGTAAATAGAGCAAAGATCGAACTGACAAATATCAAGTATGTTTCTCTCTATCAACAGCAACCAACTAGAAAATATAATGTAAGGTAAAACATCCAGAATAGCAAGAAAGAAACCAGGAAAGGGCTTGGCAATGAGTGTACAAGATCTTTACAGGAAAAGAAGTGTTGAGCTCCAATAGGGGACATAAAAATTAGATCCAAAGGAACCTGATTTAAAAGCAAAATTTATGCAGTGAAAGAGCACTGGATTTGACTGTATAATATTAAAGATTTCTGTTCAGAGAACTACATATGACAAAGCTAACAGATAACAGAATGGGAGAATATATTTGTGAAGTCTAAAATTGACATGGGTTTAATATTTATATTCTCCAGCAAACTTCTATGTCAGCAGTAAAAACATTAAAAAAAATAAGCAAAGGAGATATACTAGAAAGAACATGAAGTCTGAACGAGTAATAAATTTATGAAGAAAAACTAAAACTCTTTAAGAATCGGGAAAAAAGCAAATTAAAACCAAGATGAGGGCTTCCCTGGTGGCGCAGTGGTTGAGAATCTGCCTGCCGATGCAGGGGACGCGGATTCGTGCCCGGGTCCAGGAAGATCCCACATGCCGCGGAGCGGCTGGGCCCGTGAGCCATGGCCGCTGAGCCTGCGCGTCCGGAGCCTGTGCTCCGCAACGGGAGAGGCCACGACAGTGAGAGGCCCGCGTACCGCAAACAAACAAACAAACAAACAAACAAAAAACCAAGATGAAATAACACTTTATGACCCCAGATTAAGACAGTGGATAATATTAAATATTGATGAGAATGTGACAGGCTGGGACCTCTCATTCACTGATGAGGGAGTATAAGTATGGTAGCCACACTGGTAAAGACTTTAGAGGTATTTTGAAGAAGTAGGTGTGCATATTTCCTATAAACCAATGATCCCAGTCCTCTCCCTAAAAAGATTGCACAGGGCGGTAGAAGATGAATCAGTCAGAATCCAAACAAGAAAATAAAAATTAAGCTAGCATTTCAAATTGGGGTATTTAATACAGGGAGTTGATTAAACAGGTGCTGGAAGGATAAAAGAGGTCAGAAAACACTGGGGTGACTCAGAGATTAGTAGCTGTGGGTAGCAGCTGCCATTTCTAGAACTGGGGGAAAAAAAGGAAAAAAGTCGTGTGGCACAACATAGGGGCTTTGAGGAAGGGCTCTTCAGGGTTGGTGCCGAGACCTCTGAGAAGAAGGTGCTATAGGCTGGTGCATGGACCACTGAAGGGGTACCAGCTGCTGCACAGCATCCTCATCTTCTGCTCCCAGGAGGTGATGCTGCTGCTAACATCTCCGATAACAGCTCTGGGCTGAAGCCCTAAAAGGCCGGCTGCTGATGGAAGAATGCCAGTAGAAGCTGTAAGCAGGAAGAGAGGCCCTTCACCCCTCCTCATGCTTTGTGTGATCTCCTGCCAATACCTTCTATTGGAAGAACATAACCAGAGGCAGCTGGCAAGGGGATCTGGGAAATGCAGTTTGCAGAACCCAACCTTCAGAAGTGTTGGCTAGAGTGAAAGGCAATAAGTGAAAGATTTACATCCCAGTATCACTGTGGTAGCAGGAGATTGCAGCCAAAGTGGGTGTCCATTGCTAGGGGAATATTAAATCAAATGTTGTGAGTGCAGAGTATGGAATACACAGCTGTGAAGAGCAGACAAGTACATGTGAGTAAGCAACATGGATACATCCCAAGAACATTGTTGAGAGAAAAACATAGGAAGAAACATGAGATTTAAAGTACTCCACCATGTATGTACATTTAAAATCGTAACAGGAGCTTCTAGGTGGGTGAACTCAGGAAGGTGCTATGCGGGTGGGGCGCCTGGAGAGGGCATGGAGCTCATGGCGCCCTTCCCCCATACCTTGCCCCATGCATCTCTTCCATCTGGCTGTTCCTGAGTTGTATCCGTTCATAATCAAGTGGTAATCTAGTAAATAAATAAATAAATGTTAAAAGCCGTAACAAAACAATACTACATATTTAAGAGGTTGCACACGTATTTGAAGATACAGATATTATGTATTAGAGGGGGTACCAAGGCTGCTTGCATAGAGCACAATTCCTGGAATTATGCAGTACAGTAGCTCTGCTGGTGGCCTATGCTATGGAGAGAAACAGATGTGGGAGTTAAAAAGAAGAGCAAAAAAATAAGTAAAATAAAAGAAGTCATTAATAAAGGGGGAAAAAAATAATGTGCTATGAATCAAGGAACATAAGTCTCTATACTTGAGGGCTTTAAAGTAAGCTTTTATTAATCCTATTTATTGCAGTTTTTTTTCTCATTTTGTCCTTTATTTTATTGTTTTACAAGACATCTGACATTCAGAGTTTTTTGCTATCATTTTAGTCATTGATCTTTTCCTTCCTTATTTCGGCTAGTGATGGATTAAAGATGCCATTCCTCCCACTGAGAGTTGGTGTCTATTTCTCTTTCCTCTCCGCTAGGATCTGGGCTGGCCTTGTGATTTATTTTGACATGCAGCATATAGAATATAGGGAATGATATCTTGTAACTTTCAACACTGGGCCTTAATAGATCGGCAATTCTCATATAAAATAAATAAGCTACAAGGATATATTGTACAACACAGGGAATACAGCCAGTATTTTATAATAACTATAAATGGAGTATAACCTTTAAAAACTGTGAATCACTACGTTGTACTCCTGAAACTTACATAATATTGTACAGCAACTATACCTCAATAAAAATAAAGAATTAAAGAGATCTGCAATGCTCACCTTTATTGGTTCCTTGGAACCCAGCTGCCGTGTTGTGAGGTGCCGAGCCACATGAAAAACCCCATCAGGGAGAACTGAGGCACTCCAGTTGACAGCCTTAGCTGACCTCCCAGCCGGCAGCCCTCACCAACTGCAAGCCCCAGGAAAGAGGCAGCTTGGAAGTCCTGGCACTGTCGAGCTTCCAGATTTCAGCAGGCTTAGTCAACACCACTTGGAGTGTTAGAACTACCCAGCTGATCCCAGTCAACTCAGAGACTCTCGGAAGACTGTGTTTGTTTCAAGGCACTAAATTTTGAGGTGGTTTGTTAAATGGCAATAGATAACTGAAACACTCCATTGCTTTGATACTGAGAAAATCCAGATATCAATTAAACGTTTTATCTATATTTTCTTCTAATTTTTTAAGAGGCACATAGAGTTTTACCTTAACTATTATGTTTTCAGTCAGCCAATTGACTCAGCTCCAGTTTTTTTTTTTTTTTT
>NW_020837961.1:24060821-24111931 GCF_003676395.1 Aethalodelphis obliquidens
CTCCCTCCCACCCTCCCTAACCCACCCCCCTAGGTGGTCACAAAGCACCGAGCTGATCTCCCTGTGCTATGCGGCTGCTTCCCACTAGCTATCTACCTTATGTTTGGTAGTGTATATATGTCCATGCCTCTTTATCGCTTTGTCAGCTCCAGTTTTAAAAAACTTGAATAATCATCAATTTATTGTTTGCCTGACGGACTATAAGCTCGTACATGCAGATTGACTAGTTGAACTGTCAGCACATCTCTGAGAGGTCAGAAATAAATTTCTTTAATTTTTATCTTATATTGGAGCATAGTTGATTAACAATGTTGTGTCAGTTTCAGGTGTACAGCAAAGTGATTCAGTTATACATATACATGTATCGATTCTTTTTCAAGTTCTTTTCCCATTTAGGTTATCACAGAGTATTGAGCAGAGTTCCCTGTGCTATACAGAAGGTCCTTGTTGGTTATCTATTTTAAATATAACAGTGTGTACATGTCAATCCCAATCTCCCAATCTACCCCTACCTGCCACCATTCCCCCTGGTAACCGTAAATTCGCTCTCCAAGTCTGGACTCAGCTCCATTTGTTAGATAATCCATTTGATAGTTTATTTATTCACTCAGTTTTTGCTTTTTTCTAAGATACTGAAAAAAAGGTTTAGCTTAGTTTTTTTCTCTTTTAAGTTAATATATGCCTATTCTAGGAAATGGGCAGCAGGCAGAGCTAGAGTCTGCTGTGAGGACAACGGCTATTACTTGATGCATTTCCCACAATTTTTTCTCTCTATTTGTATATAAATGGTAGTATCCAGTATATCTCATTTTATAGATCAAGGATACTACATACATTGTAGAGTTTATTCACTGTACGTGAGTACCCTACTGAGAAGGTAGGTGGGTACTGAAAGCAGGGCTGCCCCATACCAGGGGAAAAGGTGCCTTTAGTGCCAGCAGAGATTCTATCCGTTTATCAAGCCCTGTGCCCTTGGGGCTGTTTTCACCCAATGGGGGAGCCTTTCTCAACTTTGATTCTGTTAATGATCTGCTTGCTCTGTTGTTGCTTAGCACAAGCCTTGCCCCAAGTTACTAAAATCTGAGAAATGTTTTGAAGAAGGAAACCACTAGCTTTGGGCATAACTGAATACAGTAGTCTCCCCTTCTCTGCAGTTTCCATGGTTTCAGTTACCTGCAGTCAACCTCAGTCCAAAATATTAAGTGGAAAATTCCTGAAATAAACAACTCATACATTTAAAATTGTGGGCATTCTGAGTATTGTGATGAAATCTTGCACCTTCCCTTCTGCTCTGTCCCATCCGGACGTGAATCATCCCTTTGTCGAGCGTATCCCACCCATGGGTCACTTAGTAGCTGTCTCAGTTATCAGAGCAACTGTCACAGCATCACAGTGCCTGTGTTCAAGTGACCCTTATTTACTTAATAATGGCCTTCAAAGCATGAGAATAGTGATGCTGGTAATTTGGGTATGCCAGAGAGAAGCCTTAAAGTGAAAAGCCTGTGAGTGAAAAGGTGAAAGTTTCGACTTTGTACAGAAAACAAAATCGTATGCTGAGGTTGCTAAGATTCACAGTAAGAAGGAATCTTCTATCTGTAAAAGCATGAAGGAAAAAGAAATTCACGCTAGTTTTGCTATCACGCCTCAAACTGCAAATGTTGCTGCTACAGTGCGTGATAAGTGCGTAGTTAAGATGGAAAAGGTATTAAATTTGTACAATCTTTTGAGAGAAGAGGCCATATTCACATACCTTTTATTACAGTATATTTTTATAATCATAGTCCTATGTTATTATTATTGTTGTTAATCTCCTACTGTGCCTAATTTATAAATTAAACTTTATTGTAGGTATGTATACAGGAAAAAACAGTCTATGTAGAGTTCAGTACTGTGGTTTCAGGCATCTACTGGGGGTCTTGGAAGGTATCCCCATGGATAAGGGGGGATTACTGTATAAGAAATATGGGAGGGTGAAGAGACAAAAATAACTCTGAGTTTTTAACATTAGTGTTACCAGTATCACTGAAAGGGAAGAAGGAAGGGCTCTGTAATGGGGTTGAATAGTGTCCCCCCAAAATTTATGTTCACCCAGAATCTCAGAATGTGACCTGATTTAGAAAAAGGATCTTGAGATGAGGTGTGCCCTAGATCAAAAGACAGGTGTCCTTATACAAAGAAGGAAAGACACACACAGAGACACAGGGAGAACACCCTGTGAAGATAAAGGCAGAGGCTGGGGCATCTACAAGCCAAGGAATTGCAAGGACTGCAATGTGGTACATATGTACAATGGAATACTACTCGGCCATGAAAAAGAATGAAATAATGCCATTTGTAGCAACATAGGTGGACCTAGAGATGGTCATACTAAGTGAAGTAAGTCAGAGAAAGACATATCATATGATATCGCTTACATGTGGAATCTAAAAAAAAGGGTACAAATGAACTTATCTACAAAACAGAAATAGAATTACAGACATAGAAAACAAACTTATGGTTACTAGGCGGTAAGGAGGGGGAAGGATAAATTGGAGATTGGGATTGACATATTACACACTACTATATATAAAATAGATAACTGATAAGGACCTACTGTAGCACAGGGAATTTGACCCAATGCTCTGCAATGGCCTATATGGGAAAAGAATCTAAAAAGGAGTGGATATATGTATATGTATAACTAATTCGCTTTGCTGTACTCCTGAAACTAACACAACATTGTAAATCAACTATGTTCCAATAAAAAGAAAAGGATTGCAGGCAACCATCAGAGGCGAACACAGAGTCCCCCTCAGAACCTCTGGAAAGAACCACCCCTGACAACACCTTGATTTCAGACTTCTGGCCTCCAGAGCTATGAGAGAATAAATTTCTATTAAGCCACTAAGTTTGCAGTCATTTATTATGGCAGCCCTAGGAAACTAATACAGATAGCTATAACCTAGTGTTCATTTAGAGCTTACTGTGCCAGGTGAAGTTGGACCACAGGAAATGGTCAATATCTGACCATTCAACCTAATAGTTTATATATCTAGCTTATTTAATTTTCTCTGCCACACACACACAAAACACTTTCTTGGATACATTTCTTGGATACATTTGAAGTATCATTATCCTTATTTTACACAGAATTTGAGGTTCAGAGAGGCTAAGTAATTCACTCATGATCTCACAGTCAATAAATTACAGAAGTGGAAAACAAACTCAATATTGTCAGTCTAAAACCCATGTAGTCTAGTTCAGTGCTTCTCAAATGTCAATGTGTCAAAAATTACCTTAAGGTTCTTATTAAAATGTAGACCATGATTGAGTGGGCCTGGGGTGGGGCCTGAAATTCTGCATTTCTAAGACGGTCCCTGATAATATGTCAGCACTGCTCATGATCGGATCACATTTTGAGTACTGAGGGCAAGCATCCTGCCTTCCTTGACACTTGAAGGCAGGATAGATTACCTGATAATGTGATTTCTTTTGGAGTAATAATTATGAGTTCCTATCATACCCAGGTGGAGTCATAGTGCAGATGGTTGAAAATATGGGGCTGGACTATTTTGGAGAAATGAGTGTTGGATGCATAGCTATGGAGTCATCAGCAAAGTAGATGGTGGAAAATGTGAATGGATATGTATAGCTAATTCACTTTGTTACACAGCAGAAACTAACACACCATTGTAAAGCAACTATACTCCAAAAAGATGTTTAAAAAAAACACGTGAATGGATGAGCTGAAAAACAATTTATTTGGTTTAAAATTTTTTTCATAGTTCATACCTTTTTGAAGGAATTGATTAAACAAGGAAGGAGAAACCTAGGTATTCTCTGCATAATAATTTAAAAATATTTTCTATTCATAATGTATATTCTCAAAGCATCACTTTAAAATGTCTTAACTGGATAGGTTTAAGTGCTATAAATTAATGTTGCCTCATGGTGAATTCATGGGGACCCACATGCCTAATTAATGAAATTCTTAGGACCAGAAGTTTAAGTGGATGCTTTAGTAGTACTTCTCTCACAAGAGTTTTGGTTTAATGGAGCCACTGAAGGAACTGGGAAAAAGCTAAGGTTACTCTCATTTTCTATGGCCAAGAATGAATCTGAGCTCAGAAGTGTCCAGATAGGTGGGATGTCGCTAAGGTGCAGCAGCAATGTCACAGACGAAGAAACGAGAAAGTGGAGGGGGAAAATATCTTTAAGTCTTTAAAGAAATTTTTTCTTGAACACTTGCATAGAATTCTGGGATTAGTCTGTCTTTGTGAAGCAGTAATGAAATTCACATTACTTTCAAATCTACTATAAAAGATTTCTTTATTTCATTTGCTATATATATATATATATATATATATATATATATATATATTTTTTTTTTTTTTTTTTTTTGGCGGTACGTGGGCCTCTCACTGTTGTGGCCTCTCCCGTCACGGAGCACAGGCTCTGGACGTGCAGGCCCAGCAGCCATGGCTCACGGGCCCAGCTGCTCCGCGGCATGTGGGATCCTCCCGGAACGGGGCACGAACCCGTATCCCCTGCATCGGCAGGCGGACTCTCAACCACTGAGCCACCAGGGAAGCCCTGCTATATTTTTTTTATACAGCAGTTTCTTATTAGTTATCTATTTTATATATATTTCATTTGCAATATTTTAAGAGCTAATTTGTAACATCTGCCTAAGTAAACAGAACTTACTTGAAAAGTAGAGAAGCAAAACCATGTGTCTGAAAAATTGAACACAAGTACTTGAGAGATTAACTAAATCAAACCCAGATGGACATGTGGCCCTGTAGAATCTCAGGAGTTTTCTTCCACACTGTTTGACAAAGGCCACACTATTAAAGTCAAGTAGACTCTTCAAGGCCAAGGAATCCCTAGCATTGAATATATGATTAAGAAAATAACAGACGGTTTCCATTGCATTAGCTAAAGACACGTAGAGACATTTTCTCTGAATCCCATGGCTCAGAGGTTTCTTAGAAGAAACTAGCCATAGCACCTTGGCTTCTGGCTGACTTAGAATACTGTTATTTTAGAAAGGCCTAAATTGTTCACTTGTGAGTAGTTTTTCTTGGAGATCTCATGCAAGTGTCAAACATTTGAGCTCTTTTCAGATCCTGAAATCCATTACCACCAATTATGACTTGATAGAATTATCTTTAAATAACATGTATTTACAACCACAGATGTTTTTATAGAATATATATGTATATTTTGTTCAATAAATCAGAAGGGGAAACAAATATGGGGAACCAAGATAAGAATGATTTCTTCATAACATATTCAGGCGACATCCTTCAAGGTGATTTAATAGTTCAATTCAAAGGAATCTTGATAGTAGCTAATTAAGATTGATCAAATAATGAAGGTCACTGATCTCCATCTTACTGTGCTATATTGTAATCATTCAATGATAAAATAAGTTATTGTCGGGAATTGTGATCTATTCAGTAAGTAGATTTGAATACTTAATCCAGTGATTCTTCTACACATGTAAGATGAAGCAAGATGCCCAGATTGAAATGAAGATTTCTGTAATAGAACAAATCTGACTCCATATTGGATCTGTTTCTTTTACTTTAACCTTTGTATTCTATTGCTTTTGTTACAAGTAAATCACTAAAAGAACATTGCCTTCAGCCTGATATATACAGGATAGCCCACTCTCCAGGCTCTGATCTTTAAAGGTATAATACTTTTCCATTCATATAGAGATTAAAAGTTGCAGAACAGAGTATAACATTTAACTTGTTGGAGGTTTATAGGAACATGGTGACCAGACCTACATGGACAGCTGTAAGGCCAAAGGATTCTGGCACCAGAAGTTTGCAACCACCAACCACACCTCCTCCCCTTTCAGTATAAAAGAAGCCTGAATTCTAACTCCTGTAAGATGGTTCTTTGGGACACTAGTCCACCATCTTCTCAGTCTGCCGGCTTTCCAAATAAAGTCACTCTTCCTTGCCCCAACAACTCATCTCTTGATTTATTGGCCTGTTGTGCAGCCAGCTATATGAGCTTGGACTTGGTAATATTTCTGTATTATTATTATTTTTTTCTTTAATTAAAGTATGTTCTTATTCTGTAATTTAAGAATTCCAATCAAGGAAAAAAGGTCAAGTAAGTTTATAATGACTCTAGCAGTTGCATTTTGAAGGAATAGATCAAGAGTTTTTCTACATGATGGTCTATCTAGAGGTTACAATGATTTATTGACTATCCCGAACTCAAAATATATTCCACAATAACGTTTCTCTCTGTTATAAGGACCATGCTAAGCATAGTCTCCTGATAAGAACCTTTTGATGATTGTTTTAAAACCTATTACACCCTTAAAATTGAGTAAGCATAAAGCATTCTACACTAAGACATTTTCTTGGCTTTCTTTTATAACTCCATGAAAAATCAAACTAGTTTCCACTTTGGCTAAATACTTCACCATTTGTGGTTGGAAGATGCCAAACATCATTTTAGTTCTTTTCATTTAGGGATTAAAGGACAAATTGACCCTCTGTGAATGCACTTATATACATAGTGCATGACCCTCTGAAATATACACTTATTTCAATCTTGCAAGTTGACATGCTAACTAAGGGGGATAAGAAGATGACCAAGATCCTGATAATTAGTCTTGATTAGAGTCTTCACACCTACTTTATCCCACCCATTCACTCCTCCATTTAGCTATGAGGAGTTGGCCCTGTGCATTGCGCACACCACACTGAATAGAAATCGTATACTATATGGCTGTTTCCCAAGGCAGAATATAAGCTGAGGATAAGAACTGTATAGTGGCAAATACAGAGATATATAGCTCAGATCCTTCAAGAAAGGACTCACTGCAGTTAGCTCCTTCAAGATCTACCTCAGCATTTAAGTCAAGGTCACCCTTTTCTTGGGGCAGCTTCTAGCCACTGACTGAGCAGAACAGAGTGGCTGAGCTCTCTCCTTGGGCAGCCCTTAGCTTATGACCATATTAGGAGGTGGTAAAAGGGTCCAGCCATTCTCAGGACTCCTCTCACAGGTAATCTTTGCTTTGGAGCTCAGACCTCCCATTGGGCTGGCGGATTTGTCATATGTGCATTGTGGTTTGATGTTCATCCTACTTAATTCTGTTTTCATCCCTTATCTTTCACAATGGTTCCATCTCCTAAACTTTTGTACTCCCCAGTCAAGCTCACATCTCTTTTCTGAAGAATCCAACCCATGACCCTTGGTGCCAGAGATGGTCCAAGAAAGCAGATAGTGGGGTGGGATGTAGGAGCCAGGTCACTCACTCCTTTGCTGTAATGAGGAACAATGTGGCAGGCTAATTGATAAGACTTTCCAAGGTAGAGCTAGGATGTGCCTGGGGAGGGAAATGCAGTAGTCTATGATTCAGGCATTTGAAATGTATGTGGAAAATGAGAAATACAATGATAGTGGAATTGCTGGTTGTTTTTAAATTGCATTGAAACTCTATACATTGATATTGAAAATCTGAGAGCAATTTTCAAATTGAAAACTAAGTGTAGAAGCCAGAGGGTCTCTTTGGCAGCTTTCAAGGAGGTCCTCATCTCATGCAATTGGCTCACAGAAATAAACTGAAGATCATGCCCAGGATTTGGTTTTCAGACTGGCTAAACTTCAGAGATGGTTGAAAGCTCAACCAAGGTAGTCATGACTCTGTCTGGGGAAATCTGAGTCCCTGACACAGGAGATGAGGATGTCTAGATGGATGCCTTGATAGATTTTGACTCCTCAGCCTACTCTGAACCTTATAAATGTAGAGCAGTGTCTTCCCCAATTTGTTATGAGCTGGCACACAAGAGTATTGACTGAGTGTTAGAATGGTCTGCTTAAAGGGTGGCTGAGGTGCCAGCTCATAGGCCCTACTGTGGCCCTACTTCTCCTCCTTCACCCTCACCCTATCATTATAATTACATCATTTTCTTTGGCTAAAATAATAACTCTTTGTTTTACAAGTTATGACCGTCAGTATTGTTTTCTAGAGAGCCAAGTAATGTAATATGATTATATATTTTCTTTCATAATCTATTGTTTTTTTCTGGAGTTACTACCTAGCTCTTTACACACACACACACACACACACACACACACACACACATCACCATGGTGAGTATGCACTGTAAAGCTTACCCCAGTCTTTCCCCGGAGACCTACAACCATTTACTTGAGTAACAGTATAAGGGGAAAAGGGAATAACCAGACATTGTGAGGTCTTGTTGGACATAGAGTCCAAGTCAACAGAGACACAAAACATCATCATAGGCTCTCCCTGTTAGAGAAAGGGCACATGGGAGGAATTCAGGTTATAGATGAAGTTCTGACCAAAGTCTGGCTTATAGTGAGGGTCCATAGACCCACCAAGTGGTCATTTCTTTGGTCTCCAAGTGCATAATGGGACTGACATACCTGGCAACTAGAGTAACCCCCACATTGGGTCCTTGGCCTCGTTCTTCATTTAGCAGGAGGGAGTGCCAAGAGCTAGTGATGTGTCTGCATAGCATTTCCACTGCTCCATTTTCAAACCTTCAACCCATAGCCCTATATGTTACTGTTCTTCCTTGCCCTCTGTGATACCAAATACTTGCAAGTCCTTTTGAGCCCCTCAGAGCTTTGGCTTGTTTTTAATAAGATGCCCTTTTGTAGTCACTTTAAACTGTAGCTAAATCAGTCACCATTCTTTGATTTAATTTATGTCTTCCAAAAATTTGTTTAACTCCCTCATCTGCAATATCTCCCAGTGCAATCCATTTCATTTGTGTTTGCTTTTGAATTTCTTCAACTTTAAAATCCACTTATTATCATTTTAGCAGTCTTGGAGAGAAAAGAAATTCCCAATCTCTAATATTTAACTAAGCATCCTGCTTTTTTTGCATATGTAGAGCAATTACCTCTCTCAGCTTCATCAATTCAAATTTGTATTCTTATGCTTCATGCTACTGGACTGTTCTTGGAATCCATGCCACTTAGAAGGCTGAGGTGTTTGTAATTAAGAAATAATTGTTTAAAATTAAGAAATAGTATAATACTGCTGTGTGTTCTATTTGCGTATTCATTTTAATTTAATTTTTTAATTTAATTTTTTTAATTAACAAAAAATAAAGTTAGAGAGTTAAGGTGTGGTTGGAATATAAAGGTCTTCACAGTTGAATTGGACCTTGAAAGACAAGTAATAAACAACAGCTAATAACTAATAAGGACCTGCTGTCCTTAGAACAGGGAACTCTACTCAATACTCTGTAATGGCCTGCATGGGAAAGGAATCTAAAAAAGAGTGGATATATGTATATGTATAACTGATTCACTTTGCTGTACACCTGAAACTAACACAACATTGTAAATCAACTAGACTCCAATAAAAATTTTTTAAAAATAAAGTAAATAAAATAAAAGAGAGGCAAGGATAAAAAAAAAACAAAAAAACAGCTAACAGTCATTGAGAGCTTACTATGTGCCAGACACTGTGCTAAGTGCTTGCTATTCACTGTGAAAGAGGAACTAATATTAACTGCATTTTACAGATGACTATTACGGAGACTGAGGCTCAGAGAGATTATGTGCTTTGCCTAAGACTACACAGCTAATAGATGATGGGGGTGGACTAAGGCAAATGGTCTGGCTCCAAAGCCAGTGATTTTGATTATCATACTGTGCTGCCTTCTGGGGGAAACCTAGGTGTCCTGGAGTTTGGGAAGCTCTGTTGTATTCCTCCATAAATCATTCATTGCATGTGTCACTGGGTGGTAATTATTTGTATACTAGTCTTCCTCTTCCACTAGGCTTGTGAGCTCCTTTGAGGTTATACACACACACATCTCAATCTTTTTTTGTTCACTTCAGTGCAATACACACCCTAGAATAAGTGTTCAGAAAAACGCATGCTAAATGAACATTGGCTCTTGATTTCAAACATTAGGAACAAGAACTATTTGAAACAAAATATAGTTTTGTACGATGGGAAATAAAGGGACTTCTAACTTTATTTCAGTACTTATGGGAAAAGGAACAGGAGAACTTTACTCTGAGCTTGGGGAGAAATTTATTCTTAACTTAGGGTATTCTTAACTGGCACCTTTAAACAAATCATCAAAGTCTGGCTGAGTATCAAGAGAGTCTTGCTATAACTAGCCATGAACTATGACCAAAAGACAGCTCTATATTTAAAAACTGTGGTGGTTGATGGGATGGGTAAAGGAGGAGAAAATGGAGGAAGTGAAGTTTACAGTTTTGTAAATTACAGGCTGTGGCAGGACCAAGATGCCTCACCAATGGCAGCCGCAGGGCGAGTCTGTCAATGGACGGTTACTCACACTTGTATAATTAAGGTTGCATTTTGGTGTGATAAAAAGGCTTACTTTTTTTTTCTTCTTAAACATAATTTATTTAACCTATAACTTATGTAGCCCTTATTTTCAAATATTTTATGTGCTCTAAAAGTGCCTTTGGACGTTTCTTATTTTTTTTCCCCTGAAATTTACTGTTTAAATTGAACTATAGTTGATTTATAATGTTGTTAATTTCTGGTATATAGCAGAGTGATTCAGATATATATATAATATATAATATATATATTATATATATGTATATATTTAGAATATATTATATATATTCTTTTTCAGATTCTTTTCCATGATAGGATATTACAAGATATTGAATATAGTTCCCTGTGCGAGACAGTCGCTCCTTGTTGTTCATCTATTTTATGTATAGTAGTGTGTATTTGCTAATCCCAAACTCCTAATTTATCCCTCCTCTAAAAAGCCTTACATTTTGGGTTGCATTTCCTTTATTAACAGTTATGCTAACAAACAATTTATTCCAAAGGGCAACCGCCAAGACAAGGCCCTATCATGGGACTACAATGACCCAACTCTAAAGATGGGGAAAAACAAACAAAAAACACAGCTGAAGATCTAAAACTTCTCAGAAGAGAGAAACGGAGAGTTAAACACTGAGATATAAGACCTTCTACCTTTACCTTTGCCATTTGGAATTAGTTACTTGTCAATAGCAAAATTTAGGGGAGACATCAAGAAATCCTCTCTGATACTTTGAACATTGGACCCAAAATAAAGTATAAGGCTGCCCACTCCAGGACCTTTTAAAGAAGACAACCTAGTTGTCTCTTAGGGAGTTTGGCAATACATGGATTTTTCTAAGATGTATGTTCCTGACCCACAAAAGAAAAGCTGGGTAATAGATCTTCATTAGGTTATTGACTAAAGTAAGTTAAGTGAACAAATATATGTATGTATATATGTATATATACGTGTGTGTGTGTGTGTGTGTGTGTGTGTG
Organism: Aethalodelphis obliquidens; assembly: GCF_003676395.1. Taxonomy (NCBI): domain Eukaryota; kingdom Metazoa; phylum Chordata; class Mammalia; order Artiodactyla; family Delphinidae; genus Aethalodelphis; species Aethalodelphis obliquidens. The sequence continues at coordinate 24,072,117 of NW_020837961.1, forward strand.
TGTGTGTTCATCAAGGAACATGGCTTAGTGGAGATATATATGTATATCTTTCATTTGGGACCATGACCATCGATTGGTCAGTCTCTTGGAACTCTGGTAGCCTCTGGTGAGCAGCAGTTAGGCCTATAAAAACTTCTCTGGAAATTCCTTGATAGTAGGGCCTATATATTACCACTGACCTAAGTCTGTTGGTCAAACACAATTCTTAGTCTCTTTCTGGAAGGTAACAGTAGCCACTGAAGAAGTTGAGGTAGATGGAGTGTAGTTACTCCTCAACCTTGCTACTAAGTCATAATGAAAGCAAGTCTCAAACCAAATCCCACCACATCTACAGACATTTATTAGCCACACACTGATTAGCAAGGAAATTCAAAACTATTTAAGCTGTTCTGTAAGTTTAAAAGAATCCCAGATTGCTGTCATCTTAGGTGCTCTGAAAACTACCTTGCCTGCTTAGAGGCTGACACAGCTCCAGAGTCGGGAATCTTTTACAGAAGCGCTCACGACCAACAGCTAGACACAGGACTCTTGAGGGAGCAAAGCTTGAGCTCCACCTGTAGGGGTAAAGGCTAAGCCTTCATTTGCTTCTTACACCCTATTTATGCAAAAGTCGAGGAAGTATTAGTAACCAATACTAGTTGGTTAGTATTAGTAACCAATACCAATATTAGTAACCAATTCATGTGTCAAGAATACTTTAAATTTCACCAAGGATCTCTGATATCCAACACTGAATATTCATCATGCCAATCAGCACTTAAAACCAGAGATTTGTTTCTGACACTTTGTAGGCTGATAAGTAGGGTGTAGATTGTTGATCTCAAGATACAGAAAACAGAATGGACTGTCGTGGCCCCCTCTGGAATGTGGGCTGGACATCCCTGAGCTGATATATTATTAAGATGCTGCAGCTTAACCTAAGAATATTTTAAAGTATATGACAGACCATTTGTGCTTGTTCATCAAGCACAGCACCTGGCCTAGAGGAACCACTCGAAGTTTGCTGAATAGGAGAGTTTGAAGAGCTTGTAAGTTGGAATATGGGTATGTCAACTGGGTTACTTATTCATAAGCAGTTAGGGTGTTCAGATTATTGCAACTCACAGGATTTATTTTTATTTTCCAGTTCTCTTAGGGCACTCTGGAGAAAACCCTTGGTTGGCTTCAGACCCCTGATGGGAACTTGATAAAATTTTGTCACAATTCCAATGGGGAGACCTCAGGAGATCATTTTTTGTTTTTTAATTTACTTTTGGCTGTGTTGGGTCTTCGTTGCTCTGTGCGGGCTTCCTCTAGTTGTGGCGAGTGGGGGCTACTCTTCGTTGCGGTGCACAGGCTTCTCATTGAGGTGGCTTCTTTTGTTGTGGAGCACAGGCTCTAGGCGCATGGGCTTCAGTAGTTGTGGCACACGGGCTCAGTAGTTGTGGCTCGTGGACTCTAGAACACAGGCTCAGTAGTTGTGGTGCACGGGCTTAGTTGCTCTGTGGTATGTGGGATCTTCCCGGACCGGGGCTCGAACCCGTGTCCCCTGCATTGGCAGGCGGATTCTTAACCACTGCGCCAACAGGGAAGTCCCAGGAGGTCATTTATTAATAGACTTTGTGAACTATTACTTTGAAGGGATGGTTAAAATTGTATATTTTAATAATTGTTCATATATCTGTAGGTAATATGCTTAATTGTTTATGAAAGGGTGAGACTTTTTTTTTTTTTTGTCTGGGGCAGTATCCACCCACCCCCAAGAAATGGGCCAAACCATCCCTATGTCACTGTCTTCCTCTGACTTGCTTTGGGAATCCAAAGGTAGGAGCCGTAAAGCTAATCATGGTCCAAGTGCACTGTAGGCAACCGCACATGCCCTTTTCTAAATGATATTAGGTGAAACCACTAAGGAAGAGGCACCCCAAAGTTCCCACCACAACCTTAAGCTGATCCGTAGAAGTTACACAGAGAACTCTGTCAGCAACAGAAAAGTGAAGTTCTCAAGATGTAGTTCAGAGTAATGGAAAAGTAGAAAGCTGCTTAGATACTCTTGTAAAACTAACTTCATTTAAAATTGCTTTCAAAAAATCCACAAAGTCATAAGCTATTTGCAGTCATCTCTTATTTCCAAACTCGCTTTAGGTTGAAAACCTCACTCTCAGGAAGGACAGTAATGTCTCTTTAACTAAATAGGCTGTCCTGGGCTTGCCTGGTGGCGCAGTGGTTGAGAAGCTGCTTGCGGATACAGGGGACACGGGTTAATACCCCGGTCCGGGAAGATCCCACATGCTGTGGAGTGGCTGGGCCCGTGAGCCATGGCCGCTTGAGCCTGCACGTCCGGAGCCTATGCTCCGCAACGGGAGAGGCAAAAAAATAGGCTGTCCTGATAAGCATCAATTCCATTTACCTCCTCCTCACTATGGAACACATATTTTTCTTCCCACACCCCTGTCCCTGGAGAAAAATCTGTGACTGCACCTGTACTGATATGTAGCAGGTGTTCCCAACTAACGAATGTTTGGTTTACCAGCTTGGAAAGTCCCCTTGTTTTTCGCCCCCTCACTGAAGAGAAAACAAGCATCTCTGCACTTGTGCTTTGATTTCTTGCAGTCTGTGGCTTACTGGAATACCATATGTGCTTGCTCAGTGTCCTTAGTTTGCCAACAAAACACCCACAGTCTCAATGGTATTTTCAACCCCTTGTATCGTATCCTGATGTCTATTTATATTGACATCCACACATTTTCGTTTCACCACTGGCACAGAAATGACATTTTTGTGCCTAATTATTACTGTGATAATGTAGTGTAATCTCTCTCCAGACAAACCCCCTTACTGCCAGCCACAGCTCAAAACTTTCCTTTATGAAAGATTTTTCTGATAATTATCTTTGGCTTCTAAGAAACCATCTACTTAATACTGTGTGATTTCAGGAGCTTCTGAAGAGCAGGGGGCCAACCATTGCTCTTTAAAGCTCAATGTTTGTACCAGCCATTATATGATGTGAGTTATTAATCATGGGACAAATACGCTATTACTGGTTTATTGAGGGATCATATATACTACCATAGAATGTAGAATAAAAGCAAATCTACAATGATTTTTAAAACATTGATTTGCCTCTGCTCTTAGGTGGGAGCTTAGGATAGGGGTCTGGGAGACAAGCACAGAGGGCTATAGTAGAGTAAAACCCCATGATGCACAGGATAATGCGAATCTGCATGTAATCCAAGTAGCTCCTATCTTCTGTCCAGGGCCAATTTCCAAATGCAAGTAGGTTCCTATTCTTATGTTCTGGGAAGTAGGCTGAGACTATGTGTGGTGGGGGGCATGAAGTTTGATGGGGAAATGGCAAGCAATCCTGCCTGGGCAGCAGGAAAATAGAGTGTAGGTCTACAGTATTCCATTGGTTCAGCCTCTCAAATGGAAGATGGTTGGGTTGACAGAACACCTTTCAACAGAGCACTGATTCCTGGAGTCACTCTCACTGTCCTGGTAGTCCCAGCCTACATGAGACCCAGAATCACCCCCATTGATATTTGACTAGTGAGGGGATGGGGGCAGGAAGAACTCCCACCAAATGGCTCCAAAATGCAGGAGGGATCTGGATGGATTTAGATGACACTAAGAATTTCCTAGGATAACTCCTGGCTGGCAGCCTAGGTAATTTTTATTAAGCTTGCACTAATGTAACTCCACAGCCTATAGTAAGTCTTTTTGGACCCCACTTGTCATATTATGGTGGGATTCTACCATAGCTCCCTACTTTCTATTAAAATGTGATTGAGGTTTCCTTAGCACCATGGGACTTAGATATGTGTATTCTAACATTAGTTCTTCAGCTCATAAATATTCTCCCTACTCCTGAAATATATTCTATCAAATAAGGTTAAGATCATGCTTTTGGGGCAGCTTTGCAAAACAAAGGCAAACCATATTTCAGACTCTGGCACTGGGATATATATCCATAACATGTGGGCATGCGCGCACACACACGCATGTGTATTCATATATTTAAACATGCTGTCATTTTTACTGATTGAAGGCAAAGGCATAGGTGCATTAAGTTTTATACTTAATATGCAGAACTGAGAAGCTAACACAGGATGCAAGTGAGAAGTAAACCTGCAAAGCATCAGGGCATCTGTTATGGATACCCTATCAGACTGATGCCCCACTTGCAATTAAATCTGAGCATCTTAATTTTTTCTCCCATTTTCCAAAGCAGAAGTTGGCAGCTGTTTCAGTATATAATGAGTGTAGGGCAGAAAATGCAGTGAAGTGGATCATTATTGTTTGGGGAAGAATCCCATAAGTGATCTCCTCACTTACGTAAGTATGGTGTGAATAGGCTCCATTGTCCTGGTGGGCAGTATCACTATGAAAAGACATTCCTTGTTCTGGGAAGAGTCACTTAAGTGGCCTTACTGAGTCACTTAAGTGTAGGGTGAGCTGGATGTTATTCTGGGAGAGAAATGTAGCCAGAACTTTGATGTTGTAGTGTCTTTAAAAAGTTGTGAGGTCATCACTGCAGAAAAAGGTGGGAACTTCCTTGGCCAAGCTCTCCTGGGCCCATGTTGTATTCTGAGAAATGAGTCTGAGGATGAATGGAAAGAATTTGACCACTAAGAGGTCTTTGGAATCAGGAATCAAAGGGCACGAGACTCCTGTAATAGGCCAAGATGCTGGGGGTGGCCTTTTTTCCATAAAGAACTTCTATGGAAGGCCTTGACTTTGAACCAGCAGTTATGGCAGGAATAGAGAATAGTGCCTCCCCCAGTGAGCTCTAGCACTGCCATGGAGATGGCTTCTAGGGTGTGGGCATCTCTTCATCTTCTTGCTGTTGTCCCAGAGGACTCAACACAAGTACTCTGAGATACGTCTCACCCAAGATCTCTCAGTCTTCAGTGCACTGCTTCTCTGGAGCCAGAGTCTGTAAAGCCTCAGCTTTGTGAAGCAATGGAGCAGTAAGAGGGCTTTGAGCAGACAGGTCCCAGCTAGTCTGATGGAAAGCCCCTGCACTGTAAGTAACACTGGCCCACCCATAGGCTCCTTGACTGCTACAAGAATGAAGCACTTCCCCCAGCTCTGCCTTTTGGCCACGAGTCCCCAAGATGAGCTTCCACTCAGCAGTCAAGGCCCCTGTGCCACAGACTTCAACTTGACCCTTCTCCTCAAGCCATTTCTGTACACTGTGGGGTCTCTGAAGGCCTAATGAAGAGGTGTGCTGGAGGAGAAAAGATGGATCTCTGGACTTGCAATCATGAGGAAGCTCAGGGATTACACTCAAAGAATAGACTAGGACAAGCTCATGGGCTGAGGGTCACCCCAACTCCACATAAGGGGCAGAAGTAACATGCAGAGAAAGGTCATGGTTCCATGCTATTAATGGAAAAAGAAAGAGACTAAAACATGCTAAGGTACACACACACACACACACACACACACACACGTATATGTATCTATTTATGTATATATACTACTTCTGGTAACATAAATCTTAGGAAAGTAAGCAGTAAATACCCAAATGAAGTTAAGATTGAAATAAAGAAAAGACCAAAGAATAATTTCTTTTAGGAAGCAGACCCAGAGCCGAGTAAAGCAGCTATGAGATCTATGTCGACGGCAGACAGAGATACTTTCTCACTGGCCAAGTCGGTGGGGTTTCCCTGAGTCATACTTGGCTTTGTCATTAGAAGAGGTCAGTTAAAGTTAAGGTAATGGAAAGTCTATGACCTTATTTTAACATTAGAGACTCAACCTCTAGGCAGAAAATGGTGATTCCTTTCTCTGTGATTTATTACCTAGAAGCCTCCGATTTCCTGGACATCTTTAAAAATTCTAATTTTTTTCAGCAATAACTATTATACACCACAATTTTGGATAACACATTTCTCTTGCAGAGGGTGGAATTAATCCTCTCAGTATTAAAATAAAGCTATTTGTTTTTTGTGTCCCCTGCCCCAAGTAGCAGTGATTCAGGTTATTTCTGAATTGCATAACAATGTAATAATTGGGACTTCCCTGGTGGTACAGTGGTTAAGAATCTGCCTGCCAATGCAGGGGACATGGGTTCGATCCCTGGTCTGGGAGGATCCCACATGCCGCGGAGCAGCTAAGCCCACGCACCACAATTACTGAGCCTGTGCTCTAGAGCCAGCGAGCCACAACTACTGAGTCAGTGAGCCACAGCTCCTGAGCCCGCATGACACAACTACTGAAGCCCACATGCCTAGAGCCCATGCTCTGCAACAAGAGAAGCCACCACAATGAGAAGCCCACTCACTGCAATGAAGACCCAGCGCAGCCAAAAATAAATAAATTTATTAAAAAAAAAAAAAAGAATCTGCCTGCCAATGCAGGGGACACGGGTTCGATCCCTGGTCTGGGAAGATCCCACATGCCGCGGAGCAACTAAGCCTGTGTGCCACAACTACTGAGCCTGTGCTCTAGAGCCTGTGAGCCACAGCTACTGAGCCTGAGCGCCACAATTACTGAAGCCCGCGTGCAGCAACAAAGACCCAATGCAGCCAATAAATAAATGTGCACAATTTTAAAAATGTAATAATTATTTTATTCTGTATGTTTTTCTTTTTGCAAAGTTGTATGTATTATTGTTATTTTGTTTTTATAGCTACCATTCACTCATAACTATTAATTAAATATTACTATGTGCAGATATGTCTAATCCTCACCACAATATGGAAAAGTGGGGATTATTCTTCCCATTTCACAGAAGAGAAAACACTGAAGATCAGAGAGCTTACATAACTTTCCCAAAGTCAGACAGCTAATAAAAAACCAGGCACTTTTGCTAAACCAGGACAAATCTTGAAAACTTTTTCTCGTTTTTTTCTGTTAATCTATCAAAAATTTTTGTTGTTACTCTATATTGGTTATTGCTGCTGGCATCAGCTGTTCAGCTGGTCAATATCTAATTTCCTTCTATTTATTTCATAAGCAGGGAAACTTTGATACTCAAGTACTTCACCATCTCCCTTACTCTAGGAAAGTTCCAGCAAAAGCAAATTCAACCTTCAGTGGGAGAGAGACCTGGGAAGACTTGATCAAAGGACTTTGGAAAACTAAGAAGTTTTGGAATCAAATCTTCCTAGTAAATATTCACTATCATCTTTGAAATAAATTCAAACAGAACTTATCACTAGGATACCAGCTAGTTCTACTGCCAAGTGCCATTCCAGAATGTATTTTGAAGTCAAATATAAATAATTTTAAACTTGCCGTTTAAGGTTACCCGTAGATCTACTCCATTTAGCACAATAATCATGACGGCCATAATTAGGTCAATGTGCACAGCTCCTTGTAACTCATTGGTTTGCTGGAAAGATAGGCAAGAGGTTATTTATTTATTTATTTATTTTGGCTTGGTTTCGATTACTGGAGACTCAGAACTCAGCAAATACATCTATAAATGGGTTCAAATCTTTGTGGAGGCAGAAACAAGACTTGATTGGCCATAGGGTCATAACTGGAGGAAAGTATCATGACATGAAGGGTAGCAGAATACACCATCCCCAAACATGACACTTTGGCCTAAGGATTATTTTGAGCTGAAGGCAATTGAGAAGCAGATACAAGAAAAGTTCTCTGCCCTCCCTCTACTTGCCTAAAAGCAGGACATAAATTTGTAAGAGGGTACCCCCTTTCCTCTCTATCAGGAAAGACAGAGGTTAATCACCAGAGGTAACTCTAGACTCTTATCAGCCCAGCACCAGAGGAATCTACACAACAACCTTTACTAACTAGCTTTTATCTTCCTTTAGTTCCCCTATATATTTACCTTCCCACAATTTGCCGCCCTAAATACAAAGTCTTTTTCCATTGTCTTGCCACTTCTCTAGAAATTTATATTTCTTTTTTGAGATGATATATAAGCCCAAGTTCTAACCACCCCTTTGAGTTACTCCTTGCTAAGTATTCCTGTGTGTAAGTGAGATGCATGTGTTAATAAACCTCTGTTTGTTTTTCTCTTGTTAATCTGCCTTTTGTCTATCTAATTTACAGGGCCCCAGGCAGAGAACCTAAGAGGCAATAGAGAAAAAGTTTTTTCCTCCCCAAAGGCCATGAATGTCACCTGGCATGTGTGCAAAAGTAGAAAAAAGCTTTTGACCTCCTTTGGCTGTGTTTTCATAATAAGACTTGAGTCTGACTCTGGTTGAGAAAAAGGTGCTTCAAAGTAAAAGCAGTTTTAATAAATTGATAGTTTTTGGGTCCAGAAGGATATTCTTTCCAAAGCACGTGGTTATCAGCCCCCTTCCAGATTCAAGACGGATAACTTGTCAGGGCATTCACATATTAACTTAAAATATTCATCAAGATACTCATGTTTATGCCAAGCCAAAATATAAAAAAGCCTTTCTTGCCATGTATTATTTGTAAAATAATCAGACCTTTGGGATGTAAGACCCCACTTATTCTGGCTCCCATCTTCCATTCAAGTTATGTTTGGGTAGTATTATATGCTTATGTGACACCGACATTCTACTAATTATTATACTATTATCCCAATTTGCAACTATACGGATCTAAGAGAACTAAACGGAAGAATAGCTAGTGGCATTCAGTGCAGTTTGGCTGGAAACCATATGAACTCTTGGTGGGTGAGATCATCCAAGCCTGACAATAACTGTGTGTTATTTATGTTTGCATTTCTAGCATTTATCACAGTGAGACAGGAAGGGAGCAGGGCACAACCTTTAAAAGAATGACATAGCCATTGAGGACACAGCATAAACAGGTTAGAACCAACTAGGTCCAAGATGATGGACAAGTCGACTTCCACTAGACCTTGAGCTTCATTATACGCTCATTGTATTACATTAGCATAGGCTAAATGACACATCCTCAGGCACCATGACAGTTCTGAGGTTGACCATAAAAGGTCAAAAAGTGGGTGGTGACCCAATTCCTGGAAATCTTCACCCCTTCCCCAATATAGTTGGAATAATCCTCATTATTATTTCATTAGGCAATGAAATCACCAACCCATAAAAACTGCCTACCTCATATTTCGGGGCTGCTCTCACTTTCTGAGACGGACCACATTCTGTCTATGGAATGTGTACCTCTCTAAAGAAACCTGCTCTCACTTTACTATGGCTTGCTCTTGAATTCTTTCCTGCGTGAAGCCAAGGACCCACGCTTGGCGGCCCGTCCCAGGGATTCGCCTGAGACCTGGGACGTGACCATCCTCTTGCACCCCATGTTTTCCTGCAGCAACAGGATCTAAAATACAGTAGTCATTCACCAATGTTGTTAAATATTAAAATACTGATAGCAGCAGTGGTATGGATGCCTTCCTTCTCTTAGAGGGGCTCCCGTGCTAACATCTGCACATCTGGCCCATTCAGGCAAACAAGGATGTCATCTGTGGGATTATCCTGAGAGCTTTCCCTGGTTGCCCTGGATATATCTGGGTTTGCTCAGCAAAACCTACATTCGCCTCTGTAGATTCCTCTCAACTTTTTCTCTCTTTCTTCCTCTCTTCCCTTTTCTTTATCTGGTTAAAATTTTGAGAACTTGTTTAGATACTTGTGCCTGGGGCCAAATAAGACTATTTCCCCTGTGGAGGAGTTTAACTTCACCTTTGAGATTTGTGAGGGGGGAGGGCCATTCAGGCTTTGGGCCCATGACCACAGGGGTCATCTCACCTCATTGTCTAGGAAATTCTCTTTCCCTGGAGAGTCAGAGCCCGAAGTCTTCACCATTGTCTTTGAGGATTAAGTCGGGGGTGGGGTGGGGGGATTTAGATGTCAACTCTTTGTCTTTCTGCCAAAGACAAGTCACTGGATACTTTTGATATGTTATCAACACACTGGTCATCATAGAGTCAAGGAAAGAGGGTCTGCTATTTATTCCCAAGGGCCATTCACTTTTGGCTTTTGATACAGGACTGTTGGGTACTGTTGCTCCTTCACCTCCTTCGGTTCTTTGCTTAAATGCTGTCTACTCAGTGAGGCCCTCCTGGAATATGCTATTTAATGTCACCACCTCCCCTCCCCAAAATCCCCATCCACCTTTATTTTGTCCATAGTACCCATCATCATCTGATCTGCCATAAATGTCATTTACTTCTTTATTGTTTCTCTTTCCATGAGAGAGTATAAATTCCATAAAGGCAGGGATCCGGGGTCACTTGTTCACCCTTGTGGTCACAGTGACTAAAACAGTACCTGGTTCAACACTATTTGTGGATGGAAGGAAAGAAGGAAGGAAGGAAGGAAGGAAGGAAGGAAGGAAAGGAGGGAGGGAGGGAGGAGGTAGGAGTTGGAGAATGGCAGTTCAGGGCAGGGAGCTGATAGCTTCAGAAAAGCGTTAATGGGAGGCGAGATTGTTGTTTTGGGCTTCTCTGAAGGTCTGAGTCTATGTTTAGAGAGACATTAATAGACATGTGGATAAGAACCTAGGAGTTTTTAAGACAAATCAGATGACCAGATCATAAAAAGAGCCACAGAAACTGCTATTATACATACATACTCAAACACACACGATATATGATATATATTTGTGTAATATATATTACACATGATATATATTTATGTAAAGAGCTTTATTTACTAGAACATGATGTTGATGAGGTCATGACTGCAGGCTCAATCTTCAGAGAGACCAATTATACTGATCTTTTCTAAATGTGTGTACCCCTATGTCCAGCCATTGCTTCAAAAATGCTTTCAATTAATTGTTTAACACAGAGGTGATGGGGCAAATGTGTGAGTGTGGGACCATAGGTGGATGGGTGCAAATCCATTACTGCTCCTGGAAAAGCAGCTCAAAATTCCTGATCCACTGATCCTGGATGAAAAGATCAGTAGAACTTTACTACCAAAGGCTAGTATGCAATTCCCAACTTTCTTTCCAGATTTAAAAATACAACTTGCTTTTCAAAACAGCTTGCTGAGTGCAGAAGTCAATTCAGAAGAAAATGACAAAAATCTTTAACTTTCACATAAGGACAAAGCTTCTGATTATCAGTTCCTTTTCGTCTAATATTGAGAGGCAGATAGGCAAGCTTATAAAAATGATATCTTGGTAGGGCTATCTCCTGTTTCACGCACTGTTGGCTAAAAGCTAACAACCTTGAGATACCCGCGGCTTATTTTTTCTTACTAATGTCATTCACTTAGTTTATAAACTTTTTGGATAACTTACTCTTTGTAAGGTATGGAACTCATCTTGCAAGATGCCAAAAATGAGTAAGACACAGACATTGCCTTTAAAGAACTTATGGACCAATAGGAGAAATAAGATAATAAAGTCTTGTCGACATCCTGCTGTTTTGCCACATTTACTATGTGACCAAAAGCAATAAGAATGACTTTGTCTTTGCTTTCTCACTCAGCATGCACAAATATGCTGCTGGTTCTTTGAACAGAGAAAAACTGGGAGCATGCCTTGCAAACTACTTTGCTTCCCCAAACAAATTCATACACCTCTATACACCACACTCAGAAATCTAAAATCTTGCAGCAGCTGTGCTGTAGTCAAAGCTGTGAGGCTCACAAGAGATCATCCCAAAAGTCAGAATGAGGCATTGCAAGGAGGAATCCCAGCACTTAATCTCAGAGTTTTCTAAATTTAAGATAAACTTTAACACGCCTGATGTAAAGAGAAGTGGAAAGCTACGCCTGGAGCAAACTGATGCAAAATTCCTGCAGAATTTTTATTAGCTTATCAGCTGGGAGAGCCAGTGGTAGAACACGTAAAAGGTGAGGCTGATTTCATTTTTTAGAAGTCTCAGAAGATACTCCGTTATAAGGGAACGGCTCTGCAGGTAGAAACAGAGTCCCCTTTGGGGTTCTCCTGAGGGCCTTTGCAAGCATGGTAGAGATATCTATTCCCCTTATTTTATTTTAAATTTTTAAGTTTTTATACAATTTTTAAAGGTCACTTTCCATTTATGGTCATTACAAAATATAAGCTATTCCCCATGTTGTATAATTCATCCCTGAGCCTACCTTACACCCAATAGTTTGTACCTCCCCTCCCCCTCCTCTGTATTGCCCCTCCCCGCCACCGGTAACCACTAGTTTGTTCTCTATGTCTCTGCGTCTCCTTCTTTTTTGTTATATTCATTAATTGCTGTAATTTTTTTAGATTCCACATATAAGTGATGTCATACAGTATTTATCTTTCAGGGTATCCACTCTGCTAGCTCTGGCACCAACACACACACACACACACACACACACACAGTGTGGAGAGAGGGCCTCAAGTTCTGTAAAATTTATCCAGAGTCCCAGGCCCCTTTGAACCTGGCAGTCCAGGCCCCTGTAAAGCAGGAGCGGGCAGCTTTCAGCTTAAACAGCCCTTGGGGAGCTTCCAGAGGGGCGGCAGCAAAGGCAGGAACTGGTTCCTGTGGGAAGGCAGCCGTCTCCTTTACACCTTTCCAGCCGGCTTTCACTTTCCGAGCTCTTGACCTTTTCTTGGCATGTGTTCTGAGTCCAAATGACCAGGGTATAAAGATAATTACTTTTCTCAGCTCTTCTGGAAAGAAAGCTCCCTTCCCATCATAACCCTTAATGTTTGCTCTTGATGTTTCCGCTGTAGCTGAGTATGGTAGGAGCTTTTGGGCATTGTTGTGGTGTCATTTGTTTAATTGAAATACTGTTTGGCCTTTCAAATGACCTGAAATTCCTACCAGAAAAATTGATATTGGTGTCTCGGAAGAAACGAATAAAGTGACCGTCAATATGATTGAGAAAAATAATTACTGACAGACATCCTGCCGGATGAGTCAGCTTGGCCGACTACAGTGTTCAGATTTTTCTGAATGTAAAAACCTTCCTTTTGCATGTATATGTATGTGCATATGTATGTGTAAACTCTCTCCAGTCTTTCCTCTTGGACCCAAGATGAACACATCTAACTGTTTTTCAGGTTCTTAAAACTAGTTCATTTCAACAGAATTTATTGTCAAAAACTGGAGATCAAGGAGGCTAAGGCATATTCATTCTTATCCCTTATGCCTGGTCTTCCTGTGTTCACTAAACACCACCTGGTGTTTCACACTCCACACGTCTTGTCCTGTGGCTTCCCTCTGCAAGAATACCTTTCCTGCCCCATGCACCAGCTGAATCCATATCCTTGTTCTGAAGTGCTCTGCAGACAGGAAACAGCCGTCCTCCCCTTCCTGGGTGGTGGGCCCTATCAGCCTTATATAGGCTGGCAAGTAGATGGCACTTGGCCACTGTCATCTTGTACACTCAGGAGAGCGCATTGTGAAAACCACACAACACAGAGGCACAACAATGCTCAATCCCTCCACCCCTCTAGCACTTTAGTCTTGCTTGGCCAAATCTATGTCCCCTGCTCAAAGGAAATGAAGGGGAAGTACTCTTATAATTCCCCACTGAGCATAGTCCAGGAGACATAAAAAGCATTCAATAAAAATATGTAGGGCTTCCCTGGTGGCGCAGTGGTTGCGAGTCCGCCTTCCGATGCAGGGGACGTGGGTTCGTGCCCCAGTCCGGGAAGATCCCACATGCCGCGGAGCGGCTGGGCCCGTGAGCCATGGCTGCTGAGCCTGTGCGTCCGGAGCCTGTGCTCCGCAACAGGAGAGGCCAGGACAGTGAGAGGCCCACGTACCAGGAAAAAAAAAAAAGTATTTAGTGCCAGGAGGTCACCATCAATAATTAACTTAGCTACTCTTGGGTGTTGATAGCTTATCTTATGCCTGTCCTGACCAAGACACTAGTCAGTAGGAATGGAGGGCCAAGTCCATTTGGGTGTAAAGCTGGGTAATGAAAGATATGATCCTCACTAAGACTTGACATCCCTAAGGAAAAAAATAATGTATATGATGTAAATATGCGAAATACAAATATTTTTTGTGGTAAAATAACATAATAAAATATTTGTCATCTCAACCAATTCTAAGTGCACAGTTCAGTGGTATTAAGTATATTCACACTGCTGTGCAACCAATGTCCAGAACTTTTCAGCTTGCAAAACTGACACTCTTACCCATTAAACTACAACTTCCGTTTCCCCCTTTCTCCAGCACATGGCAATCACCATTCTACTTTCTGTTTCTATTACTTGACTACTCTAGATACCTGGTATAGTAGAGTTAGATAATATTTGTCTTTTTTTTTTTTTTTTCCGATACGCAGGCCCCTCACTGTTGTGGCCTCTCCCGTTGCGGAGCGCAGGCTCCGGACGCGCAGGCCCAGCGGCCATGGCTCACGGGCCCAGCCTCTCCGCGGCATGTGGGATCCTCCCGGACCGGGGTAAGAACCCGTGTCGCCTGCATCAGCAGGCAGACTCTCAACCACTGCGCCACCAGGGAAGCCCAATATTTGTCTTTTTGTTACTGACTTATTTCAGTTAGTATAACATCCCCAAAGTTCATCCATGTCCTAGCATGTGTCAGTTTCCTTCCTTTTTAAGGCTGAATAATGTTCTGTTGGATGTATACACCATGTTTTGTTTATCCATTCATCTGCCAATGAACATTTGGGCTGATTCACCTCGTAGCTATGGTGAATAGTGATGGGTGTGCAAATATCCCTTTGAAATTCAGAAGTGGATTTGCTGACCATATGGTAATTCTATTTTTAATTTTTTGAGGCAACATTATAGTGTTTGCCGTAGCTGCTGCCTCATTTTACATTCCCACCAATAGTGCACAAGAGCTCCAGTTTCTCTACGTCCTTGCCAACAGTTGATATGTTATGTTTTTTGATAGTAGCTACTTTAACAGATATAAGGTGATATATCATTATGGTTTTGATTTGCATTTCCCTAATGATTTATGATGTTGAGAATCTTCTTATATACTTGTGGTTTGTATATCATCTTTGGAGAAATATAACCCATTTTTAAACTGGGTTACTTTTTTGGTTGTTGTCGTTGGGTTTTAGGAGCTTTTTTTTTTTTTTTTAATATATTCTGGATATTAATCCCTTAACAAGCATATGATTTGCAGATATTTTCTTCTATTCCATAGCTTGCCTTTTCACTCTGTTGTGTCAAATATTAAATTTAAATACAATTACAGTAAAAATCTCAAGGGCTAGGATTTTAAATTTCCTGGAGATTATAGAAAACAGATTCATTCCTCATACAAACAAGACTGTTTCTGAATTTCCTAAAAACTCTGGAACATTGAGATTAGGAGGTTAGATGTCAGGGTTTTGAAATTTTCAACATATGTAAAGCATGGTGCATTCTCCCCCAGAAAGATCATGGTTTGCCTGATAACAGAGAAGTGGTATGTAAAAGATGTAAGATAAACAAGCAGGTGCAGACCCGGAGGCAGGTGGGTACCTAGAGTAATGAAGGGAATGCAGAACCAACCATCCACATGCTGATGGATAAAAATTAGGATTCTAGTCTGGAAATCCAAGGTGAAAAGAGAGGACCCTAATCAACTTACACAAAGCTGTGAAGAAGAAGGACAAGAGTAAAACAGCAACATAAACTCATTCAAGATTTAAATTTGTTCAAGTCATCATAATTCCAGATCACAATGAGGTAAGCCAGGGATGTTTAGAGGACAGTCCCTTTAAGACTAACAGGAAAGCTATAGCCTTCTGGATGACTGCTTTGTGTCTCTAAAGGAACTGATGACAGTAAAGATCATGGGAAAAAAAACCCAAGAAACCTTATTTCATAATTTTATTTTATTTTTAAATTTATTTTTTAAATTTTTGGCTGCATTGGGTTTTTGTTGCTGTGCATGGGCTTTCTCTAGTTGTGGTGAGCGGGGGCTTCTCTTCGTTGTGGTGCATGGGCATCTCATTGCGGTGGTCTCTCGTCGTGGAGCACGGGCTCTAGGCACGCTTCAGAAGTTGTGGCTTACGGGCTCAGTAGTTGTGGCATGCGGGCTCAGTAGTTGTGGCTTGTGGGCTCTAGAGTGCAGGCTCAGTAGTTGTGGCGCACGGGCTTAGTCGCTCCGCGGCATGTGGGATCTTCCTGGCTGAGGGCTCGAACCCGTATCTCCTGCATTGACAGGCAAATTCTTAACCACTGTGCCAGCAGGGAAGTCCCTATTTCATAATTTTTAATTTTAGCTCACAAAACAAAGCTTTACTTTAAAAATTCAAAACGTAAGAGTTTTGGGTACCGGACTTCTTCTTGACTCTTGACCGCCAGGACCAGCACATGCCCACTGGCAAAGATGCTGCCCAGAATCCTCTGTGCTTCCAGCTGGAGAGTTAGCCTGGAGCCTCAGGTGACCCTGGCTGTGCAGCAGGAAGATGGAAAGCTAATAATAATCTAACGCTGTTGCCACATTTGAGGCCTACCCGAGTCAAAGGGCAGGTGCCAGAGCAAACAGAGACATCAGATATTGATTCTGGAAACTTATCCCAGAAAACTGACCTGGGCCAAAGGGAGCTTAGCATTCTGGATATAAATGAGGAAGGTAGCAGCCTGCCAGAGGACTGCTGACATCCATCTACCCAGCAGCTTGAGTCAGGGAGACCTGGAGAGAGAGATTTCCAAACTGGCAGAACCTGGTCTAGTGCACCTGGTGGACACTGTACATAATGATTAATGAACAGACCCTAAGGCGCAAGCAGAAACGGACTCAAATTTCTATTAATCTTTACACCAATAAAAAAGCCAACTTAAGCAAATAAAAGAGAACACTTAACTTCAGGCTGTGCTGTGTGGGAGAATCAAGAAAGTACAAGTCACCTAATTTTCTACTGCAAAACATCCCTAGAAACACCTGCAAAAATAGATCATTATACAGCGGACTGTTCTTTCCTGTAGGGATGAGATTGTAATTTGGGATTGACTTCCTAATCCAGCAATAAATTCTAAGGCAAACTACATGTATAAATTTTTATACTTTTAAAATAAGAAAAGTGTGCTCCAAGTTCCTATAAAATGCATGTTACATACTGATTATATAGAAGCCCCATGAACTATAAACTATCTATTAAGTACATAAAAAATATAACTGTCATTTCAAAATTCGTTTATTTTTTTAAATGTGCTGCTATAATACAGATACAATTGCCTGCATTTATTGAGCACTTACTGAATGCCACCACATACTAAGAGCTTTACCTGCGTTATGTTATTTAATCCTCTCAACAAACCTATGAGGAAACTGAGGCTTAAAATGGTAATACCACTTGTCCAAAGACAATTCTTTAGTAAGTGACTGAACTGGGATTTCAATCCAAGGCATCTACTTCTAGAACTGGTGTCCTTAATGCTGTAATATACAACCTAAAACAGTAAAATTTAAGCATTTCACATACCCATGGAATTTGAGAGCTGGACGAGGCATCAGATAGCATTTAGCTCAGTTCCTTTATGTTATAAATAATGAGCAGTAGGATCAAGAGAAGCGAAGTTACTTCTAGGGGTTTCTTAGTGAGAGAGCCAAGGCCAGAATTTTACTGATTTCTAGTTCCAAATTCTTTTCACCTCAGCCAATGGACTCAAGACAGTCTCTTCTCCCTTTAGTCAAACAATTTTAAGACATGGTATGATTTCCATATACAAAATGAATACTCAAGTTCCCTGAAGAATACCAGTAGTGATTGGTTACCTAACCTATTAATTACCTCTGACCTTAAAACTTAGTGATTTTAAAAAAACAAATTTTTTGTGGGAAGGAATTCAAGCGTTGGGCCTGGGTTGTCCTGCTCAGGACCTCTCATTTATTTGCAGTCAGGCTGTGGGTGGAGGCTGCAGGCACCTGAAGGCTTCACTGGGACTGCAGGATCCACACCCAGCGTGGCACACTCACATGGCTGCTGGCAGGAGGCCTCAGTTCCTCACCATGAGGGCCTTTCCACTGGCTGCTTGGTGGCATGGCTCTCAAGTGGAGGGGAATTGGGTTCAGATCTAGAAAGGAGAGAAGTATCAAAGAATTTGTGGACAGATTTTAAAACCATATCTACCTAGCAGAACTCTTCTTCTCCCTCCTCCCTCCCTCCCTCCTTCCCTCCCTCCCTCCCTCCCTCCTCCCTCCCTCCTTCCCTCCCTCTCTTCTTCCCTTCCTTCCTTCCTTCTCTCTGTCTTTTCCTTTGGCTAACAGTGCCTTTTTTGTCTGGTGTCCTTCCCTCCTCCAGTGTGACTCAGAGACAAATCCTGATTAGTGTCAGTCAACTATGGAAATCACATTCCTCTGAAGAGTGATTTTTTTTTTTTTTGCGGTACGCGGGCCTCTCACTGCTGTGGCCTCTCCCGTTGCGGAGCACAGGCTCCGGAAGCGCAGGCTCAGCGGCGTGGCTCACAGACCCAGCCGCTCCGCGGCACGTGGCATCTTCCCGGACCGGGGCACGAACCCGCGTCCCCTGCATCGGCAGGCGGACTCCCAACCACTGCGCCACCAGGGAAGCCCGAGTGACTGATTTTTAAAGGGACATATGACCCAATCTTGGCGAGACTACATCATGGGAGGTCTGTTGGAGGCTCTATGAGAAAGATTTCCTTCCTCTTAAAAAGAAGCACAGAGGAGGAGATGTTATCTTTTGTCGTGGGACCTTTTCAGGTGTTAATGAGACACCTGGAGCTGCTGCAGACATCTTGCAACCATCAGGAGAGCTAGTCTGAGGACACAGGTAACCTGCTCAGGGGACAGCAGAGAGGAACTTTAAAGAGAACCTAGGTCCTGATGATGTCAGATTATTGCATTTACCAACCCTGGAGAATATTCCCAACGTCTGCAGTTCTTGTTACATGAAATAATACATGTTCTTAATGCTTAAACCATTCTGAGTTGTGTTTTCCGTCATTTTCAGCCAAAGGCCACGCCACCTAACAGCCTGTATAGGACTAATTCCTGCCCCAAAAGGTGGAGGTAGTGCTTTCCTTGAATAGTCCCAGGCCAGAGCCACAAAGCATTTAGTAATTCAGAATCTACAGTGAGTAACACAGACTCATAAAGACTTTCCAGAACACGAGGACAAAAAATGCTTTTCTCCATTCAGTCAGAACAATACTTCCCCCCAACTTTTTCTAATTATTTTCCATTATTTTCTGATCGTCTTTGGAAATTTAGAGTTGGCTAAAGGGAAGGAAGGAAAAGGATAAAAGCTTGACCTCCTTGTTTCCCTTGCTCACTCTGGACCTATCACCTAAACCGTCCTCTCCCCTCTCCTCTAACTAGCTAAATCCTACTTCCTTTTCAAGGCTTTTCAAGTTACATCTTGTTCAAGAAATTTGAGAGCACTGCAGTTCATTTAACTTTGATCTGTAGTTCCTCTGGCGTCATGGTAACACATTTGCTAACCACCGGGAGACATCTCTTGGGTTATATATTCTATACGGCTTTTTCTCTTGTTTATTTCTTGCATAAGTACATTCTAAACTTCCCTGAGGTCAGGGACTCTTTCATTCTTTAAAGATTCATCTGGTGCCTACCTGCACATGGTGGATGTTTACAACTAGGTCTTGATATACTGATTTAAAAGATAAGTAAAAACATAAGGGTAGAAAGAAGAGAGAAAGAGAGGAAACCAGGAATGTGTGTAATCTTGACTTGGCTTATCTTAGAAGCGGTCTAGGTGCAGTGTGATTTGGATGTCTCAGGATTCCTAACATAATCATGTTATTTTCTCCATCATCCCTGCACCTGGGTATCAGAGAGGGAGGATGGGGAAGCTGAATGGGTTTATGGATGTAGATTTGCCAGGCTTTCAGAATGAGCCCATGTTCTCCGGTTTTCTGTAGTCCCCGATGCTTTTAGTCATGGGCTGCTTCGCTCAAATGTGTTTTCAACCTGGCCCCCGTAAGCACTTGTG
The DNA here is from genome assembly GCF_003676395.1 of Aethalodelphis obliquidens. Lineage (NCBI taxonomy): Eukaryota > Metazoa > Chordata > Mammalia > Artiodactyla > Delphinidae > Aethalodelphis > Aethalodelphis obliquidens. The sequence continues at coordinate 24,091,832 of NW_020837961.1, forward strand.
TTTCCAACTACTGCTCTTCAGGGTACAAAATAGCAGTAAAAGCAGCTGATACCACTGTAATTTTTGTCAAGGAATTTTTAAGCAAGTTCCAAATGGACAGGATGAATTCCCATGATACAACACAAGGTAATTTCCAGGGACAGCAGCCTCTGTGGTACTTCCTTCGGCCCTAAAAAAAATGCCATTTATCCTATAGGCCGCTGCTGAATTGCTCCCTAGAGAAATGTAAATTTACATTCAGAGGTGTAGCCAGAGCTGTAAATTCCATGTTTGCAGTCACCTATTTTCAGAAGGTCCTATCAAGGGAATGTCTCAGTAGAAATATCTTTAGTGTATCAGGGGACTCCTTTCCAAAAGTTTTCCTTTGTGACCCAGATTTTCAATTTAAACCATCAGAGATACAGGATGCAGGAAGACAATTCAATCAGATATCTTAGAGTTGTTTCCTAATATACAAAAAAAAAAAAAAAATAGATGGGGAGTTATTTAATTAAAACATAGAATCATAGTTCTTTCTGGACAACTGTTTGTAATTATGTGTTTAAAAAACAAAAATCTCTAAGCAACCAGGTTTTCTTCTTTGTTCTTTGATTTTCCTAATCTTTATCCCCCTGTGTTTTTCTTACTTTGTACTTTTTTCTCAACTCCTTTACAAAAATACACTCTGTCCCCTCCTTTTGTCCCTCGCTTTATTAGCAGTTTTACTCCCCACTAATAACCCAACAATGAAGAGACGTGTAAACAAGTAACATGTCCCTTGTTTCAGCTTCTCTATCTCAGTCAGGCACTTGAACTCCCTTTAGAAACCATGACTGTATGAGCACGGACGTTGTTTGATGTTTCTTCAGAACATTGCGTGAGGACACCTGATTTCATTCTGTTTTTTCACGAACCCTCAAATTCTCCCTGATCATGATCCTGATTGGGCCTCCTCGCAGGCTAAGAGAATTTCCTTTCTTTGAATGGTGTGAATGTAAACCCACGTACAATCAAACTCTAAATCTGATGTCCAGAACAGCCATCATTTGAAAAGTAGCAATTACTGCTTCTTAACTCTCAGCAGTGACTCTCAGATTTTAGTGTCTTTTGGAATCATCTGAGGATGCTTGGTACCATGCAAACTCCTGTGTCCCACCTCAGAAAACTGAAACCAACTGGGAAAGTGATTTCCAGGAATCTGTATTCTCAGTAAGCGCCCCCAGGCAATCTCAGTGAAGGAAATTGTAAGAGAGTAGGCTGTGAAACAGTGTGTAGAGATAGATTTTCCTGGTTCTAATAGGAAAAACATGCTCATTTTAATAACTGTTCATGTCATTGGGAGATCTTATTCATCCAATAAACTCTATGCCTGCGTTGTGTTCTGTACTGAATACCATTTTCATATATATATATATATAAATCCTTACTCTTTAATTTTCATTCAGTTCATCTCACAGGCATTAGAACTTCAGTAAAAGGACATTTGTGGGCATATATACGTACTTATGTATCAACTTACTGCATTAATGCAGAAATTCATCATCCTGGAAAAAATTAGAAGCTAGCTGTCTCTGTATAATGTTTGCACACACTAACAAGGTAAAGAACTTAATATATATAAAGCACTTAGAATAATGCCAGGAGATAATAAATGCCTTATCTTCATCAGCATTATTAGTATTATAATGAGTTGTCCATATTTTAATATTCATTACATCATTTTTGATACAGGTTTTTTGTTTGGTTGGTTGGTTGTGTTTTTTGGGGTTTTTGGCCGCACTGTGCAGCCTGCGAGATCTTAGTTCCCCAACCAGGGATCGAACCCCATGCCCCCTGCAGTGGAAACACGAAGTCTTAACCACTGGACCGCTAGAGAAGTCCCTGATACAGGTTTCTGACAACTCAATAATCCATTCTAAATTCTTTTATCTGTTGATGACAGATTCCATGATTAATATTGAAATGAGGATTTAAAAAATGTCTGTGATCGCTTTGGTTAAATGGATTTTAAAATATTCAGTGTAAATTGGAAATTTTTTCAGGGAAGCTGGTCACATCTGACTTGGATTTCTTTAATATTTTCAGGAGATAGGACCAATTATAATCTGTTTAACACTTACCCTCTTAAATACAGGTATTAGTCCAGGTCTTCTGAAAAACGGACACCAAGACAGTATCAAACGCGCAAGGATTTTTTTTTTTTTTTTTTCGGGAAAATGCCTGAAAGAAAGAAAATGGGAAGAGGCTGGGAGAGGCGTCAGAATACAATGCAAGGCGCCCCCAAGGGAAGGCGAGAGGGGGACGGTCAGTGGGTGGGTCTTAGCCCCGCCGTCTGGGGAGCCCCCGAGTCAAAGTCAGAGGAGCCCCGGGTCGCCCTGGGCGGGGCTGCCTTAGTCCCCGGTTGGCTGGGAGCCAGCAGCCGTGGCAGCGCGGCCTCTGCAGACAAGCAGCGGTGGAGCCGGAGAGCAGCGCCCAGAGTTCAAGGTCAGCCAGGCACAGGTTCACGGCCGCACGCTGCCTCCACAAGGCCTCCGGAGAGAGGCCCTCAGTCTGTTCTTAAGGTGTAAAATGGACGTCTCATCAGGAGGATTTTTCTTTGTCAACGAAGACGTTTCAACACCCACGGCCTGAGTTGCTGGAATCACTAATTCTCAGGCCACAGAAGCGGAGGGTCGTTGCCGGTGGGAGTCTGAGCGGGTCCCCGGCGCCTGAGAAAGGAGGATGGAATCGTTTCCTACCAGCATCAGGAACAGACTCACTTCAGGTTTATCCCTCTGCTTCCAAAGAATGTTCTTCTGCAGATGGTTTCGTGGATTCTCTGAAAAGCTTTGGGAGAGGGGGTTCCTTGTGGCCTTATTCCAGAAAGTTCCCAAAGAGGATTTCCTATGCGTGGATCTCATGGAAACAAGCAGGGAATTTCCAGGGATAGCTCCTGCCTGAGCAGATGCTGCCAACACACAGTCCTTTAATCTTCCCTTTCTCGTATTTTTCTCTTGTTCCATCAAGTCAACCATTGCCCTCCTACAAAATAAAGTGTGACAGATCCACTGCCTTTATTTTGTTGAAACCTGGAGGAGAGCAGGGCTCCTTTGCTCCCTCTGGCTGCTGTCCTGCACCCACCCCATCAGGACTGGGTCAGGTACCACTTCATCCATCTTCTGAGCTCTGGCTCCAGCTCAGGCTGTGTGCACAGATCACAGAGATATACCTACCTATACATATATAAGCATATACAATATACATCAATGTGTATAAAACTGCCGGAACCAAAGATGAAATGCCCCTTTTCCCCGGCAAACGGGGGACCACCATGCAATTCATCTGTCCTTTTCCAGCCCTTGACCTCCTGACCTCTCTGCGTTGTTGCCTGATGGCCACCCTCAGACCCCAGGACATCACTCCTGTTCCCCTCTTTTCTCCTACCCCCCCCCCCCATGCAGATTGGAGAAGGGTGGAGAGATGGGGGGGGTGGAAAAGGAGAACAAACAGAAAATCTCTAGGACAGCTCCTACGTGTGCCTGACAGGAACGGAGGAACAGAAGGAACTCAATAGAAGCACGTATAACTAACTGGGCCCTCGGGTACCAAAGAGAAACTGCGCCAACTTCTCAACTAGCTGAGGGCCAGCGTGCGCACTGAGAAGTTCTTCTGCTGAAGGGAATTGAGGCCGAAGGCTGCCCATAACAGTAATAAGGCTTTCCAACCTTCAAATTCAACAGTTTTGCATTGAGTTCCATTTCTTGAAAGAGGAGTTGCCTTTCCAAACGTTATTGTTTAAAAAAGTTTTGGGGGCTTCCCTGGTGGCGCAGTGGTTGAGGATCTGCCTGCCAATGCAGGGGACACGGGTTTGAGCCCTGGCCTGGGAAGATCCCACATGCCGCGGAGCAACTAGGCCCGTGAGCCACAACTACTGAGCCTGCGCATCTGGAGCCTGTGCTCCGCAACAAGAGAGGCCGTGCCAGAGAGAGGCCCGCACGCCGCGATGAAGAGTGGCCTCCGCTTGCCACAACTAGAGAAAGCCCTCGCACAGAAACGAAGACGCAACACAGCAAAAATTACTAATTAATTAATAAACTCTTAACCCCAACATCTTCTTAAAAAATATAAAAAAAAGTTTTTGTTTATTTAAGGACAGTAATATTTTTACTATTATCTCGAAAGCAGCATTTGCTTTGACTACTTCTAAAGGACCGAAAACGATTCTCTCTTTCACGGTATATCGCTGCCTTTGGCAAAGGGTGAGTGAAGGAGCAGCAGTTTAAAGAGCAGAGATTTCACAACATTTAATGCTTCTGTAAAGCAGGGTTGAAACTGCCAAATACTGCAGAGAAAACAAATTTCCATCCTCCTCCAACACCTCGCATGCATCGGGATTGCGTGCATGGGGGCGGAAGTGGAGGGGGAAGGGCAGGGCCGTGGTGAGGGAGAGTTGAAGAACCGGGAGGTCTGAGGCTATAAATACTCAGGGCAACAGCCGAGGTCAAGCCCACGCTGGGAGAGCTGCAGAATTCCAGGTTGAGGGGCAGACCTCGGAATGCTTGGAGTTTCTGTTCAGACACGCTCTGTTCCTCCTCTCCCCTCAATCCCAGCCAGGAAGCAGAACCTTCAAGCCATTTTACAGTTAGGAGAGCTCAAGAAATTCTACGAGTTCTTGGCTTAGACGAAGTTAGCAATGACAGAAAATAAAGAAAGAGAAGCGTCTTATAGAACACAGAGCTTGAGAGCTGTCAGATAAAACCAAGAAATGTGGAAGAATGACACGTAGCTCTTACACGGAACTTTTCATCTTCTAAGGACATGATAAAAGTGAACTAATTAAGTGTCACGGCAGTGCTGTGAAGAAGATAGGTCAATCTTTTCATCTTCATCTTATGGCTGAAGGAACCAAGAATGAGCAAAAGGCACCAATGCACGGAGGCCAAAAAATATGTGGAAGATGCTTCCGTGGGCTTTACTGGGTGTGGTCCCTCTGGCCCTGCCTCCAGCTTTTTCCTCCGTCACCTGGACTTTACTGTCAGCTTCACATTCTTCGGCACTCACGTTTCAACAGCACTGGCAGGCTCTGAAGTGGATCTGCTTGCCACGTAGGAGGCAACCCTTTGCAGCAGATGAGGCGACAGGCTGGAGAAGGGGACAGGCCTGAGTTAGAACCCCACTGCTCTCATCTGCTCTGTGACCTTGGCTAAGGCTCAGTTTCCTCATCTGTTACCTGGTGAGCGATAGCAACTTCCTTTCCCTCTAGTCACTAAAACTAGGGACTTCTCTTCCATATTTCAGCTGCTCCCCGCATTTCTCAGGACCCTGCCTCTTCTGTTCCCCTTCTTTGCTTACCCCAGCTCCTATTAATTGGGAGAGAGATAGCAGAGGTTATGACTGGTTCCCGAATCAGGCTGTGCGCCAGCATTGGGGAGCTTGTTAAACACACCCGTGTCGGGCCTTATCCCTGGAAGCTCTGATCCAGCAGGGCCCTAGAATTGGTTTTTTGTTTTGTTTGTTTGTTTTTTAACATCTAGTTAATTCTGATGCAGCCCAGGTTAGACCAGCACCCTCAGCTCCAGGGCTAAGGGACAGCTGGAGGGTTTCCAGCTCTGTGCTGCCCGCGTCTTCTCACCTCTCCCCCTTCTTGCTCCCTTGGGCACTCCTCATGCCATCTTGAGCTTAGTGACGGTAGAGAGTCTGGTTTTCTTCTGAAATGTAAATGGTACATCCAAGCTCGTGTGTTCGTCTCTGAAGCCTGAGGTCTTTCTGCCACAGTGCTCAGTGTTTAACTGATAAAACAGCCAACTGTGTCCTGGCCTGGCAAGCCACCACCACTCTCTCTCAAACAAATGACTTATGAGTGATCCTTTGGAAAATAAATCCATTTGCCAATGACAGGAACTCTCAAAAGTAGGAAGGTAGGTTCCCTGCGACTTTAGGGTTGTCATTTGGGATTTTGACACCTTCTTATTTTATTAAAATTAATTTGTTTGGCTAAACTCTAGTCAGCTGTTTCTTTATTGATAACGATTTATGTGTCAATCCAGGCTGAGTTCAACAAACCTACAGTGAATTCCACCATCTGTCGGATACTTAGAGAGACGGACAGGAAGTGGTCTTTGCTGTAGGAACTCTCCATCTCCCAGCCCTGATTCCATTCATGACCACCAGTGAAAAGCTTCTCTCCCCTTTCAACCACTCCCTCTCTTAGTCACAAAAAACCTCTGGGCTGCCCAACACTCTTTCACTGTCACACTTGCTGCTTTTGTGGTACATTACATTTGAGTCCCTCTCAACCAGAGGTCAGCCTTTCCAAATCAGTGCACCTCATTTCTCATTCCTGTTCTCTTCTAGAACGTTGGAGAGGGGAGGGAAGCAGAGTATAACAACAATCTTGAGGGGAAACAGGAAGGGGCAGAGAATAGGGGCATTGCTTTGGAAGAGGAAAGAGACTCCTGTGTCCTGTGGAAAGGACCCACATGTCCTCGAAAATCAACCTTGACATTTTTACTTGTTCATGTCATTAGCTTCTTTTTCATTTAGCCAATAATTGTTGAGCATATGTTATATGCTGGGCACCATAACAAGCACCAGGGAAATAAGAATGGATGAGACCAGTGCCTGTCTTTGGGAGGCTTCTGGTCTAGAGGGGAAGACAGAGAGGAACCCACAGGCTGAAACATGATCTGAAAAAGGTGTGTATGGAATCTAAAAAAAGGGTACAAATGAACTTATCTACAAAACAGAAATAGAGTTACAGATGTAGAAAAGAAACTTATGGTTACCAAGGGGTAAGGGGCAGAGGGACAAACTGGGAGATTGGGACTGACATATTACACACTACCGTATATAACATAGATAACTAATAAGGACCTACTGTACAGTACAGGGAACTCTGCTCAATACTCTGTAATGGCCTATATGGGAAAAGAATCTAAAAAAGAGTGGATGTATGTATATGTATAACTGATTCACTTTGCTGTACACTTAAAACTAACACAACATTGTAAATCAACTAGACGCCAATAAAAATTTTTTTAAAAAGGGTGTATGCCTCAGGAACACAGAGGAGGGAGCATCACAGAAAGAGAATAGAGAAGTGATGGTAGATAAGATGTCACTTTGATCAAGGACTCGAAAGCTAAATTCATTAGGGATGGAGAAACATATACAGCAGAGGAAAAGCATGAGCAACGTTCCTGAAGCATGAAAAAGCAGAGATCTCTGACATCCATCCTAAACCACTAGCACACGAAGAGGGGCCTAGGCACTGCTACTTGAGGAGAAGATGCACAGAGTCATGAGGATATACTCATGTTTCACTAACTTTTTTTCCCCAAACGTTCATGCTTGAAAAATGATTTTCAGCATCACATTGAAATTTCAGAGAAACTATTTAGTATTTCCATTTAAGGTTCTGCTTCAGTCATAGTTATTAAGTGGTTACATAATTGCATCATATTAATTGCTTATTAATAGCAATTATTAATTGCTATAACTCTCCATCTTTTATGAAGTACTTTGCTAGTATTTTGGTTGGCTATTCTTTACACTCTTAGAGGCTAGTACTGTCATTGGCTTTTTTCTTTATTTTACAGATGAGGAAACAGGCATGAGAAGTTCTGGAGACTTTTCTAAGTTTGCAAAACAAGTACATAAGAATCAGATTTGTTTGATGATATATCTCATTTAAGTATACAGAAATACATGTAAATAAGTAATAAATTAGGAGTTAGGAAGTTGGATTTTAGTTTTATTACTACTGTAATCTCACAGAAGAAATTCTTTTAAACTTCTTAAACCTTATTTTTATCATTTGTGAGATGAGGTTAATAATACGTGCCCTTAATCCTCTTCTCATAGACCTTGAAAAGGTAAATGAGATAATGTCAATGTGATGCTTTGCATGCAGAAGAAAAGCACAAGATAAAGGCAAGGTACTTTTTCTCACAAGTAACGTATTGTTACAGTTAGGCCAGAACATCAAAAGAACAACATGGCCAATTTAAGAAAAATAGAGGAAGATATGGCTTCAAGTGTAAATTACAAGAGGTGGGAAATTATTTTAACTTTATTTTAAAAGAACTAGTGACTTTACCTATTAAAAAAGGAGAAATCAAACAAATTAAATAGAGAATTATCCTATGATCCAGCAAGTCTACCTCTGGGTATATACCTGAAAGATGTGAAAGCAAGAACTTGAACAGATATTTGTACACTAACGTTTATAGTGTCATTATTCACAATAGCCAACAGGTGGAAACAACTCAGTGCCCACTGACAGATGAATGAATCAAGAAAATGTAGTATACACACACACTGGAATATTATTCAGCATTACTGACACATGGTACAACATGGGTGAAACTTGACGACATTAAGCTAAGTGAAATAAGCCGGTCACCAAAGGAAGAATGTTGCATGATTCCACTGATATGAGGAACTTAGAGCAGTCGAATTCATAGAAACAGAAAGTAGAATGGTGGTTGCCAGGGGTGGGGGGAGGAGTTAGTGTTTAACAGGTTAGAGTTTCAGTTGGGGTAGATGAAAACTTCCTGGAGATGGGTGGTGATGACTGTACAACAATATGAATGTGCTTAATACCACTGAACTGTACACTCAAAAATGGTTGCAGTGGGGCTTCCCTGGTGGCGCAGTGGTTGAGAGTCCGCCTGCCGATGCAGGGTACACGGGTTCGTGCCCCGGTCCGGGAAGATCCCACATGCCGCGGAGCGGCTGGGCCCGTGAGCCATGGCCGCTGAGCCTGCGCGTCCGGAGCCTGTGCTCTGCAACGGGAGAGGCTGCAACGGTGAGAGGCCCGCGTACCGCAAAAAAAAAAAAAAAAAAGGTTACAATGGCAAATTTTACATTTTGTATATTCTACCACAATAAAAAACTGCACCCTACTTCCCCCCCAAAAAAATGAAAGAAAATAAAAGCCTGCCCTGAATTTGGAACTCAGGGATCTAAACTGGGTTCCAATTCAATTTCTAAGAGTTATATGATCTTGGGTAAGACATAATTTCTCCTCAGTTTTCACTCCTATTATATAAAGGTAATAATACCATCCCTACACGTTGTAAGGCTTAAATATGTATGAAAGCATCCTCTAAACCCCCAATTCTGTAAAATATAAAATATTCTATTCTAACCTCACAATAAGTTTTGGAAGCCAGTAATTTTAGAGGCAAAGAAACCAAGGCCCAAAGAAGGCTATGAGGATAGAGTGTGAACTAAAACTCAGGGTGCCTCAGAACATTCTAGCACACCTGCTGCCTGACTGTGTCCAGTACTCTGGGGTCTTAGGAAAGCAAAACAAAGGAAAGCCATCCTCAAGCAGAGTAATGACACCAACTCACTTATGGTCCTTCCACAACTTCTCAGGTTGTCAGTGCCAGGAATTTAAAGGTAGAAACTGAGAAGAAGGGAGAACATTTCGTGGGGATGCTTGGAAACAACTCTTCTCTTGTTTACCTGGATCTTCTTTTATTCCAAAAATTATATCTTTCATACATCCCAGTTGATCTACCTCAGTTCACTTAATTTCTCATCCTGAAGAATGCCCTTGCTGTCTTGGCTCCTAAGGACAAAGGTTTCCCTTGGGGGAAGATGTTAAGCTTTCTCAGTGCCGAGGGTGGGAGGGGGGCAGGGGTTAGGTGACCTCTCACCTCTCGCTCGGTGGCTCCAACAGTCTGCTGTCAGTCAAACAAGGGGCCAAGACTTAGGTGCAGCTCCACACCTGCACTGGCCTCCTTATCCCTGGGGCCATCCAAGCCAAGTCATGTTTAATGTTCCAACCCCAGGAGGAGCTTTTTTTTTTTTTTTTTTTTAACTTCTTTATTGGAGTATAATTGCTTTACAAAATGGTGTGTTAGTTTCTGCTTTATAACAAAGTGAATCAGCTATACATATACATATATCCCCATATCTCTTCCCTCTTACGTCTCTCTCCCTCCCACCCTGCCTATCCCACCCCTCTAGGTGGTCACAAAGCACCGAGCTGATCTCCCTGTGCTATGCGGCTGCTTCCCACTAGCTATCTATTTTACATTTGGTAGTGTATATATGTCCATGCCACTGTCTCACTTTGTCCCAGCTTACCCTTCCCCCTCCCCGAGTCCTCAAGTCCATTCTCTAGTAGGTCTGTGTCATTATTCCTGTCTTACCCTAGGTTCTTCATGACCTTTTTTTTTTTAGATTCCATATATATGTGTTAGCATACGGTATTTGTTTTTCTCTTTCTGACTGACTTCACTCTGTATGACAGACTCTAGGTCCATCCACCTCACTACAAATAACTCAATTTCGTTTCTTTTTATGGCTGAGTCATATTCCATTGTATATATGTGCCACATCTTCTTTATCCATTCATCTGTTGATGGACACTTAGGTTGGTTCCATGTCCGGGAGGAGCTTTTAATTTCTAGGGAAAGGGGGTCGTGTGGCACAGCTAAGAGATACCATTGTATTTGTGAAATGCCCTTCTACTCATGAACAGCTGCCACGAGGAGCTGCTGAAAATCTTACAGAATCAGATTGAAAAGACTTTTTTAAATAGAAAAAGTCTTTTCAAACAAACCCCAAATCCATTTTGTGGAATCTCTGACTGAACCCACACTAAGCACTTAACTCAATTTTCCCAGTGCCGGGTCAGCATGGTTGGAGGCCCCAGCCAGTCTGCTTAGAGACCTTGAGAGAGAAGACTCAGCCCAGGGAGCCAGCCAGAACCGCTGGAAGCTGGCCCTGCCACAAACGGAGCCAGAGGTTGGATTGTTCCTGCTGGAATTTTCTCTTTTTGAAAGACTGGAATGCAGTAAGGATAAGAAGTCCTGGAGAAGACAGGTCACCCATAACCTATGTTACAGTTACACATTAATCACCATTTTCATCATCCCCGTGGCAAAATGGTCATCAGAGATATGAGTCGTGGTAATATACTAGACATTTACCAGGTGATACTGCCAACCAAAAACATAAACGATCAACAACAACAACAAAATAGATAGCTCTTTATTGAAATATCAGCAGCCCTTGATGTTTATTTTTGTGTGTAGTGTGTGGTGTGTGCATGTGGAGCTCAGGAGTGAAACATGGCATTAACTTTCATCCCTCTGGGCCCGGTAAACACACTGTGCAGCGTTAGTTGCAACCTGGACAGTGTTAAGCCAGGACAAAACCGAAGGGTTAAAGAGTTGAGTGCAGTTTCTCCTTCTTTTAAGATCTCTGATTCAGATACCTACCTAAGAAAAATTTGAATAAACCATATTTCAAAAGACTGTTTACATGGTTGGGTAGACAGGTGTATACAGTGGGTCAAGTTTGGAAATGTATTTATCATTGTAGACAACTGAAGTAACAGCATCCCGAATCCTGTTAATCCTTACCTAGTCTTGTTTCAAATGCCATTTTACCATGTTGGTTTTGTAAATTCTCTTTGAACCTGTTTTAATTTTTTTTTATTACAGTTGAGTTGGTGGCTCACATAGAACGTTTACCAACATAGGCCATATATTTTGTACTATACAAAAATTAAAAATACAACATCAAAATTTGTGGGTTGCAGTGAAAGTAATAGAGGGAAATGTATATCACTGTATGCATATATTAGAAAAGAAGAGAGATCTAAAATTAATAATCTAAGCTTCCAGCTTAGGAAACTAGGAAAAAAAGAAGATTTTAAGGCTAACGCAAGAAGAAGAAAAGAAATATAAATATTAAGGTGGAATCGACGAAATTAAAAACAGGAAATCAATAGAGAAATCAAAAGCCGGTTCTTTGAAAAGATCAATAAATTTGATAAACTTCTACTAAGGCTAACCAAGAAGAAAAGACACAAATTAATAATATCAGAAATGAAAGAGGGGTCATTACTACTGATCCCATGGACATTAAAATGATTACTAAAGAATATTATTAACAATTCTATGCCCACCAATTTGATCACTTAGCTGAAGTGTACTAAATTCTTGAAAGACACCAACTACCAAAATAACCCAAGGAGAAACAGATCATCTGAATTAAGCTCACATATTAGGGTTTTCCAGAAAAAACAGAACCAAGGAGATATATATGATTTATATATTTATATGATTTCTTATAAGGCATTGGCTCACATGATTATGGAGGCTGGCAAGTTCAAATCTGCAAGGTGGGTCAGCAGGTGGAGACCCAGGAGAATTGATGCTCCAGTGCCAGTCCTAAGACTTTCTCCTGTAGAGCCAGAAAGACCCAATGTTGCAGATAAGGTCTGAAGGAGGTCTGCTGGAGAATTTTCTCTCGCTCAGGGAAAGGTTAGTGTTTTTGCTCTATTCAGGCCTTCAACTGATAGAATAAGTCGCACTCACATTATGAAGGGCGATCTGCTTTACTCAAAAGTCTACAGATTTAAATGTTAAACTCATCCAGAAATACCAAGAAGAATGTTTGACCAAGTATCTGGGCACCCCATAGCCCAGCCAAGGTGACACACAAAATTAACTCTCACAGTCTGTAACTACTGAAGAAATTGAATCAATAACGAATAACCTTGAAAAAAAGAAAGCCCCAGCCCCAGATAATTTCTCTAGTGAAGTCTGCCCAACATTTCAGGAAGAACTAATATCAATTCCCTACAGTAACTTCCAGAAAATAGAAATGAAAGGAAAACTTCCAAACTGATTTTACAAGAAAAGTACTGAGTACTAACATTTTATTTTCTCTTTGCAAGGAACTGGATGGATCTTCTGTCTCCAAGTTTCAGATCCATTAGCCATGACCACAGGATGGGCTCCCGTAAGCATATTTATATGCTTTTTCCTTAAACATTGCCCAAACATCTAAAGAAAGATTGGACTTTCTAAAGTCTTTTGAGTTTACTTGATAGTGGATGAGTTGAGATGGCAGCCTTAGATTCCAGTCCAGGACCTGAAAAAAATTAGTCCAAATAAAAATGAATTTAGGCTGCAATTGAGAAATTAAATTAACAAAGGCCAGTACTCTTGAGATGCTGCATTTTACTGCCTTTAGCCATAATCCAGGTCAAACTCTGTCAGCGACAGAGTTTGTTTTGTACCTTTAATATGTGGGATGGACTGGTGGGAATTCTACAGACTAGTGAATTATTCATAGGAATTTAGATTATTTTAATATATCAACAAACTTTACCTTATTTTGAAGCAATAAAATATTAATACTTCACTTCATTAATTAATAATTAGATTATTAATCTAATATTTGGCCAAGGACATTTCCAACACTTTAAAAATAAATTGTCTGGGCCTCAAATATTCTAAGATGCAGTGCTCACTGCTGACTTTCTACATATAAGGACAAGGAAGCCAAAAGACCAGCCAGGGTCAAAGAGAGAATGTGTGTAGCACAGAAATTAAAGTCCTGGACCCACGTCCGGGTGTCACATTGCCAAACAAGAGGAGATAAAGATGGATACTCTATCCAGGCTGAGCCAGAAGGTGCCATTCCAATGATTTGGGAAGAAATTGAGTTTGCAAAAATGAAAGTAACATAAGAGGCAAGAAACAAGATAGAGGAAACTCAATTTTCATTACGCAGAGATGTGAACGCTTGGAGGTCATTTGAATGTGTTCTTATATCTAAGGAAGCAAAAATCTCAATAAAGCCATTAAAACTATGAAAAGGTAGGTCTCTACTTGAGAAGCCCGTATGTGAAGGAGAGATAGATCAAAATTCTTATTTAGAAACCAGAGATTTATCTTGGTCAGACAGACTGGGTTTGGGTTCTAATTCTGCCACTGGCTAGCTGTGTGACTGCGGGAAGATTTCTTAACCTCTCCAAAACTCAGTTGCTAAGAGGACAAAATGAGGTAATTCAGAGAAAGCATTTATCATGCTGATGGGCACACAGCGTGCACTCAGTAAATGGTAGCTGCTGCAGCTGCTGCTACCACTATTATTAGTATTAATTTCACCGTGTCCCGACTCACCTACTTATATTTTCATCCTTCACATTTTATTCAACTACATTATAATCTAGGCAGGGAATAAGGAAGTCAGAAAACTGATACACCCAATTAATCCTCAGATCAGAAAGTTCAATCGTTTCAAAGCCTGGTGTCCGCATTTTTCATGATGTGATCTTTATGAAAAAAATGGTTTCACTGGAAATGACCTCATCTCCTACTTTTCTAAAATGATAGAGCTCATCTGAACATCTGGTGTGAACTCTAAGTTTATCTCTTAACATGGTTTATTTTTTAAATCTCTACAATTATCTTTCTATCTCAGAAAAAAAGGTATTCTTCCTCCTCCTCTGCAGTTACATTACTCCAAGTTTCCAGTATCCTTGAGAAAATTACTCTCATATTTTCCCTCTTCTTCTTTCTATTTACCTTAAAAATCACAAGATGTCTTTAAAATGTCTTTTAAAAGATGTCTTTTACTTTTTTGTAAAAAAGTGATACATACATATAGCCAGTTAGAAAAAGAAAGTAAAAAGTCACCCAAAATCCTACCATGTGGAATCACTATTGTTAACATATGTGACCATTATTTTAGATATCACTTTATATTTACACGAGGAAAGAAAGAACTAGATATAATTCCTAGACAAACTACTTTAAAATTTTAAATATTAAGTTTATTTTTACTTGAAATCCACAGCTAATATAAAATGAAACTGAAGGAACTGAGAAACTTTAGATAAATGTTTCCTCACTAACGTAAATATATTTCTTAAGAAAATCTTCTAGAGTTTTGAAGCAAATAAAAGAAAGGAATTTTGAGACTTCTGTTTCTAGCCCATATGGAATAACAGGAACTAGATTTATCCTCCTGCCTTAAAAAAGTAGAGGACTGAAGGAAGTCTATGACACACGAGCTTTTGGGCATTGGACAACAAGCAGCACAGAAGAGTGACTTCTGAGAGAAGGAAGACAAAGAAGCTAAGCCCTGTGACTGTCCCAGCTCGCTACTTAGGAAGTTTCTGAGCCTTGGGACAGCGAGGATGCACCCGGTTCATGGAGGCCAAGGTGCTTAGAATTCATGAGATAAGAGTCACAGGGAAAGATTTTCATACCCATGGAGGGTTTTCCTTGAATCTTCACCCAAGTACTGGTCAGTGCCTGTGTTGAGGAAACTATCATGGCAGGAAAAGTACTACCAGAAAGAAGCAGGTGCAACAATTCTTGGAAATCACAGATTTGGGAAGAGTGTATCTTCCCACCAGTCAGAGTGGAAAGATTTTCCCTTTATTCTTTTTCTTTATTAATTTTTACTGGAGTATAGTTCCTTTACAATGTTGTGTTAGTTTCTTGCTGTCATCAAAGTGAATCAGTCATATGTATACATATATCCACTATTTTTTCGATTTCCTTCCCATTTAGGTCACCACAGAGCACTGAATAGATTCCCCTGTGCTATACAGTAGATTCTCATTAGTTACCTATTTTATACATAGTTGTGTATGTATGTCAGTCTCAATCTCCCAATTCATCTCACCCCCCCTCCCCCCTTGGGAACCATAAATCTGTTTTCTACATCTGTGACTCTATTTCTGTTTTGCAAATAAGTTCAACTCTACCATTTTTCTGGATTC
Organism: Aethalodelphis obliquidens; assembly: GCF_003676395.1. NCBI lineage: Eukaryota > Metazoa > Chordata > Mammalia > Artiodactyla > Delphinidae > Aethalodelphis > Aethalodelphis obliquidens. Next base: position 24,107,340 of record NW_020837961.1, read on the forward strand.
CACATATAAGCAATATTATATGATATTTGTTTTTTTCTTTCTGACTTACTTCAATCTGAATGACAGTCTCTAGATCCATCCACATCTCTGCAAATGGTACTATTTTGTTCCTTTTTATTTCCCTTTACTCCTGAAGTACATTTTGTTGGATAAAACATTCCAGGTTGATGGTTCTTTTCTTTCAGCACTTAAAAAATGGTATTAAGTATATAGACAATAGTACATAAGATGATATTTCACAAATCAGACAGATTAAATGTTAGTAAGTCTGAAAATCATTTCTATCAGGATATTCTGATTTGCTTTTCCATAAAACCACATAAATGTGTTGAAGACAGCAGAACAGAAATAAACACTTCTACAATAACTCTTCTGAATCCAAATAACATTTTACCATTTATCCAAATATTTAGTGTTATGAAATTATTGCTAAAATATATTCACAAGGGAACATGAATAAATGGGAACAGATTGACTTGTTGGTGTAGGTATGCTTGTGGTTGACTTTTTTCTTTCTTTCATTTAGAATTCCATTAATAGCTTTATAATTTTTTAGAAGAAAAAAACCTGAAAAAATCAAAAAGAAAAATATATTTATAATTTTATTTTTAAACTGGAGTTAAAAACGTGGGAATATTTTCTTCTATAAATGGGTACAGAAATGTTTGCAAAGACAGCGGAGTAGAAGGACATGCGCTCACTCCTTCTTGTGAGAACACCAGAATCACAACTAACTGCTGAACAATCATTGACAGTAAGACACTGGAACTCAGCAAAAAAGATACCCCACATCCAAAGACAAAGGAGAAACCACAATGAGACAGTAGGTGGGGCGCAATCACAATAAAATCAAATCCCATAACCACTGGGTGGGTGACTCACAAACTGGAGAACAATTATACCACAAAAGTCCACCCACTGGAGTGAAGGTTCTGAGCCCCACATCAGGCTTCCCAACCTGGGGGTCCAGCAACAGGAGGGGTAATTCCCAGAGAATCAGACTTTGAAGGCTAGTGGGATCTGATTGCAGGACTTTAACAGGACTGGGGGAAACAGAGACTCCACTCTTGGAGGGCACACACAAAGTAGTGTGCACATCAGGACCCAGGGGGAAGGAGTGGTGATCCCATAAGAGACTGAGCCAGACCTACCTGCTAGTGTTGGAGGGTCTACTGCAGAGGCAGGGGGTGGCTGTGGCTCACCGCAGGGACAAGTACACTGGCAGCAGCAGTTCTGGGAAATACTCCTTGGCATGAGCCCTCCTGGAGTCTGCCATTAGCCCCACCAAAGAGCCTGCAGCCTCCAGTGCTGGGTTGTCTCAGGCCAAACAACCAACAGGGAGGGAACTTAGCCCCACCCATCAGCAGACAAGCAGATTAAAGTTTTACTGAGCTCTGCCCACCAGAGCAACACCTGGCTCTACCCACCACCAGTCCCTCCCATCAGGAAGCTTGCACAAGCCTCTTAGATAGCCTCATCCACCAGAGGGTAGACAGCAGAAGCAAAAAGAACTACAATCCTGCAGCCTGTGGAATGAATACCACATTCATTCTTTGTCATAGATTAGTTGACTATAAGTGCCTGGGTTTATCTCTGGGCTTTCTATCCTGTTCCATCGATCTATATTTCTGTTTTTGTGCCAGTACCATATTGTCTTGATTACCGTAGCTTTGTAGTATAGTCTGAAGTCAGGGAGTCTGGTTCCTCCAGCTCCACTTTTTCCCTCAAGATTGCTTTGGCTATTTGGGTTCTTTGTGTCTCCATACAAATATTAGTAGTTTTAGTTCTAGTTCCGTAAAAAATGCCATTGGTAATTTGATAGGGATAGCACTGAATCTGTTGATTGCTCTGGGTAGTATAGTCATTTTCAAAATATTGATTCTTCCAGTCCAAGACATGGTATATTGCTCCATCTGTTTGTGCCATCTTTGGTTTCTTTTATGAGTGTCTTACAGATTTCTGAGTACAGGATTTTTACCTCCTTAGGCATGTTTATTCCTAGGTATTTTTTTCTTTTTGTTGCAGTGGTGAATGGGATTGTTTCTTTAATTTATCTTTCTGATCTTGCGTTTTTACAGTATAGGAATGCAGGAGATTTCTGTGCATTAATTTTGTATCCTGCAACTTTACCAAATTCATTGATTAGCTCTAGTAGTTTTCTGGTGGCATCTTTAGGATCCTCTATGTGTAGTATCATGTCATCTGCAAACAGTGACAGTTTTACTTCTTCTTTTCCAGTTTGTGTTCCTTTTAGTTCTTTATCTTCTCTGATTGCTGTGGCTAGGACTTCCAAAACTATGTTGAATAATAGTGGCAAGAGTGGACATCCTTGTTTTGTTTCTGATCTTAGAGGAAATGTTTTCAGTTTTTCACCGTTGAGAATGATGTTTGCTGTGGGTTTGTCATATATGGCCTTTATTATGTTGACGTAGGTTCTCTCTTTGCCCATTTTCTGGAGAGTTTTTATCATAACTGGGTGTTAAATTTTGTCAAAAGCTTTTTCTGCTTCTATTGAGGTGATCATATGGGTTTTTTTTTTAACATCTTTATTGGAGTATAATTGCTTTACAATGGTGTGTTAGTTTCTGCTTTACAACAAAGTGAATTAGTTATACATATGTTCCCATATCTCTTCCCTCTTGTGTCTCCCTCCCTCCCACCCTCCCTATCCCACCCCTCTAGGCAGTCACAAACCACCTAGCTGATCTCCCTGTGCTATGTGGCTGCTTCCCACTAGCTATCTATTTTACATTTGGTAGTGTATATATGTCCATGCCACTCTCTCACTTCGTCACAGCTTACCCTTCCCCCTCCCCATATCCTCAAGTCCATGCTCTAGTAGGTCTGTGTCTTTATTCCCATCCTACCCCTAGGCTCTTCTTGACATTTTTTTTTTGATCATATGGTTTTTATTCTTCAATTTGTTAATATGGTTTATCACATTGATTGATTTGCGTATATTGAAGAATCCTTGCATCCCTGAGATAAATCCCCCTTGATCATGGTGTATGATCCTTTTATTGCATTGTTGGATTCTGTTTGCTAGTATTTTCTTGAGGATTTTTGCATCTATATTCATCAGTGATATTGACCTGTAGTTTTCTTTTCTTGTGACCTCTTTGTCTGGTTTTGGTATCAGGGTGATGGTGGCCTCATAGAATGAGTTTGGGAGTGTTCCTTCCTCTGCAATTTTTTGGAAGAGTTTGAGAAGGATGGCTGTTAGTTCTCTAAATATGAAGTCATCTGGTCCTGGGCTTTTGTTTGTTGGAAGATTTTTAATCACAGTTTCAATTTCATTACTTGTGACCTGTCTGTTCATATTTTCTATTTCTTCCTGGTTCAGTCTTGGAAGGTTATACCTTTCTAAGTATTTGTCCATTTCTGCCAGGTTGTCCATTTTATTGGCATAGAGTTGCTTATAGTAGTCTCTTAGGATGCTTGGTATTTCTGCGGTGTCTGTTGTAACTTCTCCTTTTTCATTTCTAACTTTATTGATTTGAGTCCGCTCCCTCTTTTTCTTGATGAGTCTGGCTAAAGGTTTATCAATTTTGTTTATCTTCTCAAAGAACCAGCTTTTAGTTTTATTGATCTTTGCTATTGTTTCCTTTGTTTCTATTTCATTTATTTCTCCTCTGATCTGTATCATTTCTTTCCTTCTGCTAACTTTGAGGGTTTTTTTGTTCTTCTTTCTCTAATTGCTTTAGGTGTAAGGTTAGGTTGTTTATTTGAGATTTTTCTTGTTTCTTGAGGTAGGATTGTACTGCTATAAACTTCCCTCTTAGAACTGCTTTTGCTGCATCCCATAGGTTTTGGATCGTTGTGTTTTTGTTGTCATTTGTCTCTAGGTATTTTTTGATTTCCTCTTTGATTTCTTCAGTGATCTCTTGGTTATTTAGTAACGTATTGCTTAGCCTCCATATGTATGTGTTTTTTACGGTTTTTTCCCTGTAATTTATTTCTAATTTCGTAGCGTTGTTGTCGGAAAAGATGCTTGATATGATTTCAATTTTCTTAAATTTTCCGAGGCTTGATTTGTGACCCAAGATGTGATGATGTATCCTGGAAAATGTTCCATTGTGCACTTGAGAAGAAAGTGTAATCTGCTGTTTTTTTTGATGGAATGTCCTATAAATATCAATTACATCTATCTGGTCTATTGTGTCATTTAAAACTTGTGTTTCCTTCTTAATTTTCTGTCTGGATGACCTATCCATTGGTGTAAGTGAGATGTTAAAGTCCCCCACTATTATTGTGTTACTGTTGATTTCCTCTTTCATAGCTGTTAGCAGTTGCTTTATATATTGAGGTGCTCTTATGTTGGGTACATATATATTTATAATTGTTATATCTTCCTCTTGGATTGATTCCTTGATCATTATGTAGTATCCTTGTCTCTTGTAACATTCTTTATTTTAAAGCCTGTTTTTTCTGATATGCATATTGCTACTCCAGCTTTCTTTTGATTTCCATTTGCATGGAATTTCTTTTTCCATCTGCTACTTTCAGTCTGTATGTGTCCCTATGTCTGAAGTGGGTCTCTTGTAGACAGCATATGTATTGGTCTTGGTTTTTTTTTTTTTTTTTTTTTTTTT
>NW_020837961.1:24112031-24256255 GCF_003676395.1 Aethalodelphis obliquidens
AAAAGAATTCTTGATTTCCAGATTAAAATGTTGGACAGTATATCAACCCAGGTTCTCCAAAAAGCAGACACCAAGACAAGATTCAATGTGCAAGAAATTTTGGGTGGGGTCGGGAGGTGGGGAAACACCTGGGAGAGAGAATGAGGAGTCTGAGTGAGCCCTGTGAAGGAGAGAGGGAAGGAAGGAAGTGAGTAGGTAAGTCAGGCCTTAGACTGTTTTGCACTTCTAAGAGACTGTTGGCAAGGCTGATGAGGCATCTATCCTTCAGTCAACACTGTCCATTAGCAGGGCCTCACGTCTCCCAGGATGTCACGTCTCGCCTGCCCCAGTATCCCTGCCACCCTCCATCACTGACTGAGAGCAGCTCGTGGGGAAACTGCCTCCACACGTGGTATTAGATTTCAGAGCATAACGGCTGTGCCTTCAGTCAATTATCCTCCCTGCAGTAGGGCAGCTGAGAAGTGCATTTTCATGGCTGCCACAGATGGACTTGTGCACTTATCTCAATGTCCTCTCACAACTGCATTGACAAGATGGTAAATAAATAAAAAGGCAAAACCCCACATAGACAAAAAGAATGGGAGGAGAGGATGATGTATGTCAACAATATTTTGGAACTGGAAAGCAAGTGGTAATTGACCTAGAACAGCAAAGAAAGCTGAAATGTGGGCCAGTGTGTATATAAAGCTCGCAAGGAACAAAGATTGCTCTCATGGAAACTCAGATATTGAACGCAACAGGTAGCTCTGAAGACAGGAATGCAGGGGGCATTGAAAACAAGAAAAATTATTATGAATGTTTAAAAAGAGAAGTTAAACCCCACCTCCTCCATCTCTTCATGATCCCAAACAGCCATAAGACCTCTTCTTAAGAGCCTCAGCAGAGGGCTTTCCTGGTGGCGCAGTGGTTGAGAGTCTGCCTGCCGATGCAGGGGACACGGGTTCGTGCCCCGGTCCGGGAAGATCCCACATGCCACGGAGCGGCTGCGCCCGTGAGCCATGGCCGCTGAGCCTGCGCGTCCGGAGCCTGTGCTCCGCAACGGAAGAGGCCACAGCAGTGAGAGGCCCGCGTACTGCAAAAAAAAAAAAAAAAAAATAGCCTCTGCAGAAAGCTGGAGATTACTTGCTCGAGAACCCAAACCAGACAGACTGACTCTGGACCTGGGGGCATCAGGAATACCTTAAAGGTGGGGTGACACAAATCTACTTACTAAGAGGTGAAAAACACCCTCTGACTTTTTTTTCTCAGGTTCCAGAATTCTAGCCATCATGCTTAACCCTGGCCCAATCCTTATTTGCAACTGGGGAATTTCTTTCAGATGAAAGTCACTGGTTACAAGAGAAAAGACCCCCAAAGAAAGGACCAAGTCTCTCCTAATTACTCCCCACTGAGGCTTACCAATTTCCAAGCCCCATCAGTGCAAATGAGTCCCAATCCACTTTTTAGTGCTCCATTCCATTTTTAAAATTTATTTTTATTTTAATTTTTAAATTTATTTTATTTATTTTTAATTGAAGTATAGTTGATTTACAATGTTATGTTAGTTTCAGGTGTACAGCACAGTGATTCAGTTTTACATATGTATATATATCTATACTTTTTCAGATTCTTTTTCCTCACAGATTATTATAAAATATTGAGTATATTTCCCTGTGCTATACAGTAGGTCCTTGTTGGTTATCTATTTTATATACAATAGTGTGTATATGTTAAGTGCTTCACTCTTAAATATGAACTGACAGCAAAAGATCATTACACATTTGAAGAAAGTTTCTAGTACAAAAAAAAAAAGAAGAAGAAAACCAACTAAAACAATTGTGGAAGAAAAAATGAAAAGAGTAGAAGAAAACTTTAATAAAATTAATAATTCAGAGAAATAAGAGAATATATCACATCCATGAAACAAGAACGTATACATAGATATTTCTACATGGAACATTAAAAGAAAAAGAGGAAATTCTTCAAATTAATCATCAGCAGAAACTGACATTTCCAAAAGAAGAAATAAAAGATTAAGAAAAATATTCCTAGGTAAAAGCAGGGACGGGGAGAAATAAAACATGGAAAGAAAATTAATAGATTACTAGGCATTCACAGGCAAATATTTGGATTTTCAAAAAATAAGAAAAAAGAAAATTAAAGGGAAGAAATTATTAAATAAATAATAAAAGACTTTCTCATTATTCAAGTACGTGATTTTTCAGATAGAGAGCGCCCAGTGAGTGTCAGTGCACTAAGTGGAAATGTGACTTCCCCTGAGATAGATGGTTACAAATTTCCAGAGCATCAGAGATAAAGAGTTTCTAAAAGAGTCCAGAGAGAACATGCAAACGTTTGTGGATCAGATTGGCAAAGGACTTAACAACATTAGCACTAGAAGACAATGAAGCAATTTCTTTAAAAATTTTATGTAATTATTTCCCACTTAGAATTCCATATCCTGTCAAATGATAAATTGTAAGGGTGAAGCAAAGATCATCCGAGAATGCAAGGTCTCAAGAGCTGTCCTTCCAAGCACACTTTCCCAGAAGGCTAACAGGAGATGTGACCTGACGAAATGAGGACATAACCAAGAATAAAAAAACTTGTAGTTCATAAGGGCTCCAGGCAGGAAAGGAATTCCCAGGATGATGATGAAGGGAAGTCCTAGGCTGAGAACTGGCCAGAGCCCAGGACACACACAGTCCAGGCTGGAGCAGGACATGGGAATCCAAGAAAGAGATTTTTCAAGAAGAATAGGAAGTGTGTATAATACTTGATATAGTTGAGTATATATAAAGGACGTTTTCAGTTCTGGTAAGGGTTTGGAACTGCTACATGAAAAATTACGCAAAAAGGAGGCAATTTTTAACTCCAGAAAACCTAACAGAAGAAAAAAATCAACAAACAAAAAGTTGTTCAAAAAAGGAAATGTAATCATTGTATACCACATAGCTGGGATGTGAATAATAGTTAAATGGTCATGATATGATCACTGGATATTGATTTAACTCCAGATGGTGAGGAAGAGGAAAGGAGGGGAAGTGCATACTTGTATGTACCTGTGTGTATATGTATGAAATGAGTTGGAGTTGGGTTGTAAAAGAGCTAACCCTCCATTGTAGGAAATCAATACATAATATCTATATCTGAAAAATTATGACATAGCATCACTTATTAGTACAGAGATACATACCAAAAGAAATACCTGAGAAAGTTGAAAATTGCTGCCTCTGGGTAATGGGAACTGGGATGGTGGGGCAAGCAAAAATTAACATTAGAAAAAACGTGAATAGTTTGAGTATTCAGTCAAAATTTATAAGTCATCCATAAGGAGAAACCAACAGATGACTTCAGACCTCTATGTATCAATATTCAATACTAGAAGGAAGCGGAGTAGTGCTTAACAAATATTTAAGAAATTGTGATCCCAAATTTTTATTCCCAGACTGTCTTTCAGCTATAAAGGCAACAGACAAACATTTTTGAACATATAAAATCTCAAGGAATAAAGATCCCACGATCTCTTTGAAGAGGTCAAACTTCAGCTAATCAAATGTTAAGTGAAAACACTACGGTCAAAAGGTTCATTCAATTCACTTAATTGATAAAACTAAAGCAAACTGTGAGGCTAACAGTCCAGAATGGACTGCAAAGGTTATGTATAAATCATGACAAAATATAAATGAGATAACTAAACAAGTTGGAGGGAAAAAAGAGATAAGATAAAAGACAAATATGCAGATTTCCCCACCTCTTATGACAAGGGGTAAAAAGATAAGTAAGGCAGGTATAATTTTGCTCCAAGGTATAACAATAAACACTAAGGAAAATTAATATAATCAACTAAAGAGGGGGGTTGTGGGTAGTGGCAAATTATCTGTCCTTTGACCAAATTTATATCAGGCTCTTCTGAGTCCTCTTTCTGATTAATCCCTGACTTTGGACTCTATGGCCCATTTAGTCCAGTTTCATCAAGAATCCTGCTGGATCAGTGTTAGGAAAACTTCCAATCTTGATATCTGATCAAATTCCTCATCTCCCCTGCTTGGTATCTTATCAACTGACCTGTCTTCAGCAAGAATCCTGTTGGTCTAGCAAGAATCCCCCTAGCCTTGATGTTTTCTGTTGGTAATTTTCCATCCACTTGCTCCTTGGCTATAAATTCTCACTTTTCCTTGTTGTATTTGGAGTCAAGCCCGATCTCTCTCCCCTACTACAATACCTATTGTGGTAGTTCTCCTGGATAAAGTTGGCTTTACTGTCTTTAACAAGTGTCATAGATAATTTTTTCTTTAACAGCAGGAGATAAGGAAGTAGAGAGAGGAAATATGCTAATTTTGCCATTACTCAGATTGGCTTTAGGCCAGTTTTCTAAAGGTCATTCAACAAACTGGCTTTAGAGCAAATTGACTTTTGGTGATGCAGGCAGCTCCTAGAAGGTAGAAAAGGTGAGAAAACTGATTTCCCTCCTAGAACCTCTGGAAATGAACAAAGTCCTTGTGAAACCTTGATTTGAGCCCAGTGAGACCCATTTCAGACTTTTGACTTCCAGAACTGCACTATAATAAATTTGTGTTGTTTTAAGCCACTAAATTTGTGGCAACTTGTTACAGCAGCCAAAGGGAACTAATACCAGGGCTAATTAAATAAGTTATGGTAATCCATACAGTGGAATACCATGCAGCCCTTACAGAGGAATGAAGAAACTCTCTATCATGGAACAATCTCTGGAATATACACTAAGTAAAAAAAAAACAAGAAATGGAACGGTACATATAATATTGCCAACTGTTGTGAAGATGTTTTAAAATAAAGACATTCAAAGAACTAGGAAGACTAGTAACTTCCAGGCAGAGAAGTTAGGAGGCTGGAACAGAGGTGGCAGGCAGAAAAACACTTTTCACTACATGTCCTTTTGTAACTTTAAATATATATATTTTTTATTTACAAATGTTAAAAATGTGATTTTTACCAAAGAGGTCCCTGGCGCCTCAAAAAATGTCAGATTTTTTTGTGATACACTGAAAACTTTTTGTACTTCTCCTTCATAACCGGATACTATTATAGACTTAACCTCGCACTTCATCACCATAGAATCCTAAAACCAATAAGTCTTGGTCCCAGAATATTTGTTCAATGTCTGTCTTACCCACTAGACTGTAAGTTCCACAAGGGCAGGGACCAGTTTGCCCGTGAATAATACCTAGCACAGTGCCTAGCCCTAATAGAACTTAAATATTTATTGAATGAATGGATGAACTAAATTAATGAATGCAGCCAAGTAAAAAGAATAAAAAAGGTTCCCAATCCAATCAATGATGATTTCCAAAATTAAACAGATAACAAACCCTAAAATACAAAATTAAAAAAACAAAAGCGTACAATACAGCATATTATCCAAAGATATATAAATGTCTAGCTAGAAATAACTATCCTTCTCATATTGAATTCTATTAACTCACAGCTAAATCTAGTTCTCTAGCTTACTTTATCCAGAGAAAAAAGTTTCAACTATTTTTCAACTCGTGGTGTTAAGATCCCTGGCCCATGTTCACAGATTGAAGCCATTTAGCACAGGGTTTGCCTTTTTACAGCTGTGCAAGGCTTCAGCTGTCAATGGAGAGGCCTCTCACTCACAGGCTTTCCCTGTTTGCTCTCTCTACCTCACTGTGTCTGTTTCTTGAAGCTCCTGCTTTTCCCTGCAACCCTCAGTTTCTTTTTTTCATGAACAAAACATGGAAGCTGAGAGGAGGGACAGAAGGATCACTTTCCTACAGGCTTGGTGACCCCGTGACTGCCTACCATCAGGAAAATCATACCACATAAATCATTGCTCAGAGAGAACGCTGTTTGTTCACCACCATCATTTTTTTTCCTCCTGGGCACACAGCGAGTCTGTATTTCCCAGAATCCTTTGCTGTTGGGTGGAGCCATTTAACTGTGTTCTGGCCAATGGAACGTGGGTCAATCATGGGTCTAGTGGCTGGATGCAGAGACCTGGTGAACTCCAAGACCCTGGAGGATGGTGAGGCTCTAGGCTGGAAGCAGCCTGGGTTCCTGAGTTGCCATGCGGAAGAAAGCTACGTGGGAGATCCATCTAACCATGGACACCTGTGTTGGACTGTTTTGGGTCAAAAACTATTTTATTATTTTAAACCACCGGAATGTTGGTACTTTTATTACAGTTCAGAAACCTTGAAGTGGGGTGCTGCCATAGCATAAACCTAAAATATGTGAGTGAGGTGGTGAAGGGTAAGAAAACTGATGGTAGCAGCTGGAATGATGGATACTATGCTGTAAAGTGGTGAGACACTTTGAAAAATGGTTGCTTGCAGGAACTTGAAGGAAGACCGTGTGCTTGTGAAAACAGAGAACATGGGAAGGTGGCTGGAAGTAATTTGAGTGCTAGTGTGTGTTGGCTACCATTAGCTGTCTTTGGTAATGTTTTTAGGGGGAAAAAATGATTCAGGAAAAAATTGGATGGTTTGCAAACTGAAATGAAAAAGAATAAAGAGTAAAGAAATCTGAGGTGTTGAAATGTTAGGAGAGCTGATGCTTTTAGATTCCCAAATATTAGGAGATAAAGCTTTGAGTATTAAAGGCCAGTGGTACTCCTCAGTTAAACAAAAGACTTAGCCTTGGCTCAAAGATCAGATTAGGAATGTGGCCTTCCCAGGTATTCTTTTAGCTGGACATGGGGTAGAGGCCATTAAATTGAAGGAGAATGGCTTAGGAGGAAGAAACAGAGAAATAAAGTAAATTTGAGAATTTATGCGTAGGTAAAATTTGGGGTGTTTTAGTGGTATGAAAACTGACTAGAAGCTTATTAAGTTTTAAAAGGAAATTTATTTGTTGAAGATATTATGACCACCTTTTAAATGTATTTGAAATGTAAAACAGCTTTTGAGCCCGCAAGTCAATCCGACAGGAAGCAACCTACAAAGCTGTGAAGGCCCTAAGGAGATCACTACAGATGTGGCCAAAGAAGATGATGGACAAGATGAAAGCTCCAAGAGGGTAGCGCTAGAGGTCAGGGACAATGGACAAGAGGGCTTTCAGCAGAGAGCTGAACCAGGCTAGTCAAACAGGCCCTTTTCAGAAGGTCTCTACAGTGGGATTTTATAAATGTATGGACCAGTGCTTGCTTTGTGTTTTCTGTTCTTAGCCTTCCCAAATAGAAGGGTGGTTTTTGTTTGTCTGTGGATGTACCATCCCTGTTCCATAACTGTTCATTAGGAAAGGGTGAGGGACAACCATGAGGAACCTCATGTGGACCTGATGGAGAAGGCCTGCATCCGCAGGAGGTCCTGGACCTTGAGCTGGATGCAAAGCCTGGTTGGGATTTTGTTTATTTATTTATTTATTTTTGGCTGCGTTGGGTCTTCATTGCTGCACACGGGCTTTCTCTAGTTGCGGCGAGCGGGGGCTACTCTGTTGCGCTGTGAGGGCTTCTCATCGCGGTGGCTTTTCTCGTTGCGGAGCACGGGCTCTAGGAGCACAGGCTTCAGTCAGGCTCAGTAGTTGCGGCGCACAGGCTCAGTTGCTCCGCGGCATGTGGGATCTTCCCAGACCAGGGCTCAAACCCGTGTCCCTTGCATTGGCAGGTGGATTCTTAACCACTGCGCCACCAGGGAAGCCCCTGGTTGGGATTGTGGATTGCTTCTTTAGGAGAAGGTTGAAGGTGCTCTGTGTATGGAAAGAAGTTAACAGATTCTCGTTGAGTAGAAGGGAAACTGGAGAGAAGATAGTGCTCAGGGCTCACTAAACCTAGTTTTCTTTTCCTCCTGGACACACAGCTGAGCTGCATTTCCCAGCCCTCTTCACTCCAAAGTTTGTTGAGGTCAGGTAAACTGAGTTATGGCCAGTGAGACTGCCACTTATAGGTCTGGTTCATAACAATCTCCCGTATGATTACCCACACTGTCTCTTCCTTTGCTGGCTAGAAGCAGAGATCTGAGATCGGTCTCTGATGCCCTAGAGCCTATGTGCTTATGGTCTATGGCTGCTTTCATGCTATAGAGTTGAGTAGTTGTGACCAACACTTTATGGCCTACGAAACCTAGAATATTTACTAGCTGGTTTTCTACAGAAGACCCTGTTCTAGGGAACAGCCAATCCCCGTTCAAGGGAAGGATTGAACCACTGGATAGAAGGAGCCTGGCTCCTCAGTCACAACCAACACTTGGAGGAGGTCCAGTAGACCAGGCACACGCATGCTGAACTGTTACCTAAGCTAGACATAAGCTTTTGTTGTAGTTGGCCAAGGAGATTTGAGAGCAGTAACATTTTCACTCACCCTGTGTGACAATTATGAAGGCTGTTGTTTACCTTGCATTGGAGAGTTTAGAATCTTCTCACTCACTGCAAGACTCTGGAACATGGCTTCTGCCATGATTCAGTTATACACCCTGGCATCCATCCATTCATTTATCCCCAAGTATTTCTTGAGTGTTTATTATGTGTCAGGCACTCTGCTAAGGATACAATGATGAATAAAAACACACTTGAACTCTGCCCTCATACAGCTTAGGGTCCAATGCAGCAGACAGTGGGAAGAAAGGGGGAGCTGCTACCCTCTTCAGCCTTGACATGAGCTTTCCCAGTTCATCAGCCCATCCCATTGGGCCTGCTTCCCTCATTTACCTGCCTGGCCCAGGCAGCATTTCAACCACCAGGCCAGAGTGGGTGAAAGGTCAGTGTGCTGAAGCACAGTCATTGAAGGAGAAAGTAGGGCAAGATGTAGCTGAAGATCTGATCAAGGGACAGATGCAGAAATAATAATAATAGCAAAACAAATTCACTCAACAAATATTCAAGGAGCCCAGCAATACCATCAGCTCTGAGCAGAGCTGTATGCTCAGATCTTAATCCAGGGTCTGCTTGCTTTCCACCCAACTGTCTTGCTCCTTGATCTGTGTTCAAGAAAGGACCAGTGGAGAGGAAGTGTGACGGGCCTGGGTTCAAATCTTGACTCTATTAGCTACATGGTCTTGGAAAAGCTACTTCTCAATCCACTGGCTGAGGAGCCTCGGTTTTGTCTGTTTGTAATTTCCCCATGCCTTTGCTCATCACACGTGAACTAAGACCTAGTAGTTTCTTGCTCCCCCTGCCCTACTGACTGCCCAGATCTTGGACTTAACTTGCCTATCGACCTACCAAGTCCCATGGATAGTCTCGGTAATCAAACCTCCCTAAGCCTTGTCTTGTAAGCCTTGGCAAATACTCTAGACTCTGCCTACTAACCCAAATCTGTGGCATCTACCTTTCTGTAATCTTTAAGCCAAAGTCCACCAAGGTTTGGCTATGATATTTTTCTTCCCAGACCTCCAGATCACCTATATTTTTTTCTATTATTTTTGCGTCTCTCCCCACCTCCACTACCAGCCACCCTCGTCGCTCGCTTGACCTCCCACAAATCTCTTTCCCCTGCTCCCATTTTTTTCTGTACATGTCAGTCTCTGTATGATTTCCCTTGGCTCTTAGGGTAAAACCCACACTTCCTTACATGGCCTTCAGGACTCTCAGGGTGTTAGTTAGCAGTTCACTTAGCAGAAGTAGCACATACTAGATATTTCAAGATTTTAAAAATTTTCTTGAAAATTTTAAACACTGAAAAAGACTGATTTTTAAGTGTATTTCCTTTTATCATTGCACAAGGAGTGTAGAAATATTAGAAATACAAATGAGCAAAAATAAAAATATATATGTTGAACTAAAGCCAAGCAAAAACCCAAAACTCCCAAGAAAAAAAATCACTATTAACATTTTGGAGTATATCCTTTTAGATTTCTACCCAAGCAAAAGTGTGTATTTTTCAAAATTAGATTATAAGCCACATTCTCTTATAATCTTTGCATCATGTAATATGTTATGAAAGGCACAATATCACTTTGAATGCCCATATATATTCCATTGTATGTATATACTATAATTTAACTAATCCACTACTGTTGGGAATTTGGAGCGTTTCCATTTGTTGTTAAGGTTAATTTTGTGTGTTAACTTGCTTGAGCCATGGGGTACCCAGATTAAAGTTTTTCTGGGTGTGTCTGTAAGAGTGTTTCCAGAGGAGATTAGCATTTGAATCGGCTGACTGAGTAGATTGCCCTCCCCAGTGTGGGTGGGCATTATTTAATCTATTGAGGGCCTGAAAAGAACAAAAAGCAGAGAATGGAGGAATTTGCCCCTTTTTCTGTCTGCCTGCTGGAGCTGAGACATCTCATTTTATTCCTTCTCATCTTATCTTCCCTTGCCTTTGGACTGAGATTGACACCATCAGCTCCTCTGCTGCTCAGGCTTTTGGATTCTAACTAATTTACACCGCCAGTGTTCCTGGGTCGCCAATTTCAGAGGACAGATTGTGGGACTTCTCAGCCTCTGTAAACACATGAGCCAATTCCTCATTATATGTACATATGTACAGCATATATATATATATATATATATATATATATGATATGTACATATCACTAGAAGATATATACATATATCTTATGGAGAAACCCTGACTAATAAGAGTTGTTGTTGCTAATGCTGTTGACATTTGCTATCTTAAACAGGTAAATTGTCTAGTACATATATTTCTTCCCAACTTATCTGATTGTCTCCTTTAGATGGATCCCTAGGTCCTAGAATTTCTTGGTCAAGGGGCATGAGCATTTTTAGGGCTTTGCTACACATTGCCTAACTGAACTCCAGACAATTATAAAAAATGAAACAACGCTTAAGTAGAGATATATAAAAGTGGCATCTAAACTTCTGGCCAAAGTTTCTCAGACTGAGTTTCTTACCCCATTGTTTGCTTTCCTGCAAAATGTGATCTCTTAGGATTGACATCTTGCCTGGCCAGGGATCCAGCAGGGAGAAGTCCTCCTTCTGTCAGTCTTCCAGCTTTCTGACCGGGGAGCAGCCCTACTTAAAAAGTGCCCAGCTTCTCCCTAATATATCCAGGGCTCTTGAAATATTCCCAGCTCTGTTTTGATGAGCCAGCTGTTTCCTTGAAGTGGTATGAAGTCAAAGCAGGGCTACCAGCACAGGGACACTGTGAAGTCACCAAAGCTTAGACCCCAGAGCCGAAAGAGAATCCAGGAAACCATTTGGCCCAGTCCTCTGGTTTCGGCCAGATAAGATACTCCATTAGCAGAGAGTTTTAGGAGATCTAGACTGCATTTGGCAAGGAATGGTGTCTCTCCGGTCCTTGTGTTAAGATAAAACAGAAAGCACTCTGCAAGGAAAACAAATTGCAATTAGAATTAAAGTATCATGCCTGTGAAAGAACGGCACACAGAGCAGTAACCACATCTACGCACGACTCTTCCCTTTTCATTACTGGTTTTTAATTTGCCACCAGCACTGCATCTTTTCCGCGTTAAACTGGGAGAGCAGTTGCCATCAATTCGCCTAGCACGGAGTGTCCTAGCTTCTACCAAGGTGTTAAAATATTTTTTTTCATTTTATTTTCTCTACAAAGAATGTTTAAAACATAAAGAGAAAGCCATCCTCCTAACACCATCTTAACACATACCCTACCATTTTAAAACAACCACTTTTAGTGTCTTGGTACATCTTGGTCTTTTGGGAGTAAGACCATCCCCCCAAAACTGGTTTTAATCATAATATACCCATATGGTACTTTAGGTTGCTTCTTTCCCTTAATATTGTTTCATAACAATTTTCAGGTGATTAATAATCTATAAAACTATTCTTTTTTAATGGCTGCATTTACCCAACCTTCCCAATTTTTCATTATAAATAACAGGGCGGTAAAGACTTTTATGCATGGAGTATTCTCCATATTTTGGATTATTTTAAGAAGGTAGATTTCTAGATATTAAATGTCTTGTTCAGTGCACATGTATGGTTAAATAGTATACAATGAGGATACCTATGTCACCGTAATGCAGGGATTTTTCCAAGTCTATTTTAAGAAATCAAAAGGTAGAAGTGGACTGGGACTGTGAAACTGTGAAGATGGAAGAACAGATCAACTTTCTGAGAGAGGTTTCTTATCTGTAAATAGGTGTAGTCACAGATTTTCCTTACCTGTTATAGCCTTGGGAGCTTAGTCCTTTCCCGTCACTTTCAGCTGATGGAAGGTAGATGTGGGCAGGCACCACCACTATTCCTTCTTAATCTTTTTTTCAGGTTATGCGACATATATAACACAGTGCCTGACACTTAGGGATTAATAAGGCTTTGTCAAATGGGTGAATGAAAGAATGCATATGGAAAGATTTTGAATCACTATGCTGTACACCTGAAAATAACATTATATTGTAAATCCACTATATGTCAATTTAAAAGAAAAAACAGAAGAATGCATATGGGCTTTGAACCTGAACAGAGGGTGGTTCAAATCCTGTTTCTGCCACTTACTAGCTGTGGTATTTGTTAAACAGATAAATTGCTGTGGAACACAATGAAGGCTGTGTCCTGGATAAATACCAAAAGTCAGTGCCCAATCCTTTTGTAGTACTTATGTAAAACCTTATATTAAATTCTTACGTAGAAAAAGCAATGCCCAAAACATATCTCAACATGAACTCTGAAGGCTCTGGTATGATACAGTAAGAGATTCTTTATGGTAGGAGACCACTGGGGCTAGGATGATTTTTGAAAATCAGCTTTTATTCCCTTTAATTGTTGCCAGCTCTTATAATCGCTGAACCCTTACATGCCAAATCACTTAATGACCTCATCTACTAAAGCAGGCAGTAAGAATTGCGGAATGGACACCATCCTTGGTTTTTGATAAGATGAATTGCCTTGGCTGGGCAAATAACCGCTGACCTGTGGTACTTCTTTCTAAGATTTCTGCAGTGTCAGCACCTTCAGGCACCTAACAGGTATAGCAAACAAAGGCGACATCTTTGATCCGACTCCATTTCAATAAGGTGAGCTTTTAATGGGCTGGGTTGTAGGGTGCAGGTTTGCGAAACCATAAATGACAAATTATTTCTGGATTCTAAGGTTGTTATTAATGGGCCAGTGAAATAGATCTCTGAAGGTTAGTTCATCTGCTATAAGGAAGATTTTCAAAGGGAAGAAATTTCATAGACATTTTTGGCCTTCAACCAGGAAAACTGTTTTTTTTTGAAAAACCTAATCTTAGGAACTAATAGGGGAGTGGCATCAGAGTGGGAATAAAGCAGAAAGAGTATACACTTCAGGGTTCCAAACAGTGACCACTGGTGGGCTGTTTGCCCTCTCACATGGTTCTACAGATGAAGGATGCAGGAAAGGATGTTTAGAAGCTGGGGCAGAGCACGGGAATGGCACTCAAGTCAGGGTCAGATGGCATCTCTGGGAGGCTTGTTGGAAATAAAAGGAGTCTATTTGTCCTTCAGCTTAAGAACCCTTGTTGCTCTACTACAGCAAGGAGCTCACTTCATCCTGCATCCCAGCCCTCTTCCTCAAACGCAGGAACGTAAGCCCCTGGACGTGGCATTCTTCTCTGTCTTTAGCATCATTCCCCCTACCCGCCTCCCCACTCCTCCCACCTCCCTTTTGTTAAGATAGGAAGAGAGAAGTTTGTAAGATGGTGTATCACTCAGGGTTCTCCAGAGAAACAGAACCAGTAGGATATAATGGTACATGTCATATATAATATAAAGGAATATTATAAATACATAATATTATTGAGAGAGAGGTTAATTTCAAGGAATTGGTTTACACAACTGTTTTGCACTTAAGATCTTTCAACTGATTGGATAAGGCTCACCCAGATTATAAAAACTAATTTCCTTTAGTTAAGGTTAACTGATTTAACCACATGTACACAATACCTTTACAATGCCACCTAGGTTAGTCATTTATTAAATAGCTAGGTACTGTAGCCTCATTAACTTGTTGCATAAAACTGACTGTCCCACACAGCCTTGGGAATATATCTACATTTGAAATTGAGCTCTGAGAGACACACTAAGCAGGCTAACATTCCTATCCTCAAGGTTTTTTGTTTGTTTTCCTTCTCTTATCCCATTCTCTTATTTTTTTTTTTTTTTTTTTTTTTTTTTTTTTGCGGTACGCGGGCCTCTCACTGTTGTGGCCCCTCCCGTTGCGGAGCACAGGCTCCGGACGCGCAGGCTCAGCGGCCATGGCTCACAGGCCTAGCCGCTCCGCGTGGCATGTGGGATCTTCCCGGACTGGGGCACGAACCCGTGTCCCCTGCATTGGCAGGCGGACTCTCAACCACTGCGCCACCAGGGAAGCCCCTCCCATTCTTTTCGTTAAAGGAGATGAAACTAATAAGGTTAATTCACACCAAAATGTAATTGACCGATGCCTCCTGCTGGAATCCACCAGAGAAAGTTACATATTGAAAGACTTAAGCTTATTTAATCAAATTAGTATTGATCCATTGGTGTGACTAACGGAAGGATTTCATCAGTGTCACCCACGGGGTCTTCCTACATTATGGGAATCTGGGATTCTTCAAAGCATCTTTATTCTCCTATAAATATTGAATACATTCACTGAGTTTCTTGAACTCAAATCAGTTTCTTCGGCCTACTCCTTAGTGGACTTTTCCCCAGACTTCAGTGTGCCAAAGAATGACCTTAAAAGATATTAAAATCGTTGAATCCAAGTCCCATTTCTAGGGATTCTGGATCAGCAAATTTGGATGTGTCCAGGAATCTTTATTTTTTTAACAGAAATCCATCCTAGGTGACTTATCCTTTGAGAAACACTGTTCTAGGGCAAGATATAGATACTCCCTTGAGACCCAACCAAAGAAAAGCTATCTCCAGTCCCAGCTCTGCGGAGAACCTCCCTAAGGAATATTGTGGGATCAAAGAAACAACTGTCAATTACTCTTCCCTCCAGGTACATCAGGGACTCTGGGACATATATGAGAAGGGTAGGCTTTAAAAAACTAAAAACAGAATTACCATCTGATCCAGCAATCCCACTACTGGGCATATACCCAGAGAAAACTATAATTCAAAAAAGACACATGGGGGCTTCCCTGGTGGCGCAGTGGTTGAGAGTCCGCCTGCCGATGCAGGGGACACGGGTTCGTGCCCCGGTCTGGGAAGATCCCACATGCCACAGAGCGGCTGGGCCTGTGAGCCATGGCCGCTAAGCCTGTGCATCCGGAGCCTGTGCTCCGCAACGGGAGAGGCCACAGCAGTGAGAGGCCCACATACCAAAAAAAAAGACACATGCAACCCCAATGTTCATTGCAGCACTATTTACAATAGCCAGGTCATGGAAGCAACCTAAATGCCCATCAACAGACGAATGGATAAAGAAGATGTGGTACACATACACAATGGAATATTACTCAGCCATAAAAAGAAACGAAATTGGGTCATTTGTAGAGACGTGGATGGATCTAGAGACTGTCATACAGAGTAAAGTAAGTCAGAAAGAGAAAAAGAAGTATCGTATATTAATGCATATATGTGGATCCTAGAAAAATGGTACAGATGATCCGGTTTGCAGGGCAGAAATAGAGACACAGATGTAGAGAACAAACGTATGGACACCAAGGGGGGAAAGTGGCTGGGGGGTGGTGGTGGGATGAATTGGGAGATTGGGATTGACATGTATACACTGATGTGTATAAAATGGATGACTAATAAGAACCTGCTGTATAAGAAAATAAATTAAATAAAATTCACAAATAAAAAAGAAAGAAAGACTGGCAGACTTGAAGCTGAGAAACAATAGGTAAAATCCAAACAGATATTCTAATATTTCTTATAATACTTTGTTTAGTCATAGGTGATAGCCTAAATAATAGATGCCTCTTGCTTCATTAGTTTTAGGCAATGCTTGTGGCAGAAACAAACTGAAGAAGAGCTATAGCTTATGTATGGCTTACCCATCAGTGCTGTCTTGACTCAAGCCTGCTAAAATGTAGCCAGAGGTTATTAGGCCTCCCTCATAGGAGATGGAGTTGCCTGTCTCTCACTTCCACATCTTGTGCCTATATTGTCATTCATCCCCACCACCCCTGCAAGTTGCATTATGGAACTTGTTTTTCAAAAACTGGCTTGGCAGACACTTGACTTCTATGTCTTGGGTTGAGGGGGGGTAGGCATAAAAAGGAGAGGATGAACTGACTTACTCCTCTGTGTCCACTGCCCAACACAGTGCCGGGTATAGAATATGAACTCAAAAAATACCAATATCTTGTTTATATACTGTAATTCTTGGTATCTTCTCTTGTAATAGGGAAGAAACTTTGTGTTCTATTACAAGTTAATCGCTAGAGAGATGTTGCCTATAAGCTTAAATTATACATAATGGCCCATCTCCGGGAACCCTGCCTCCCAGGTAATGAGCATTAAGCTAAAATACCTTTGTTTAGCTCACAGGAAATATGCTGCCCAGGACCACCTGTGAATAGCTTCAGTAAGAAAGAAATTAACACATCTCCTCCAGAGGCTGACCGGAACCGGAAGTATTTGACTTTACTCCCTCCCCTTTTAGTATAAAAGAAGCCTGAATTCTAACTCAGGCAAGTTGGTTCTTTGGGACATGAGTCCATCATCTTCTCTGTCTGCCGGGTTTCTGAATAATGTCACTATTCCTCGCCCAAACACCTCATCTCTTGCTTTATTGGCCTGTCGTGTGGCAATCAGTACGAGCTTGGACTCAGTAGCACTCTTACTATGGAACTAGTGAAGAATGACTTTGCTAGACTTTTTCAACTCCTAATTTTTAAAAAACATTTTCAAGACTATTTAATTCATGATGATGTAGGTTTATTTTTTAGCCATTTAAAAAGATTGAGGCATGATAAGCTATAAACTAATGAGACAGCTATCAAAGTTAAGACGTAAAGGCAACCATAGTCATTACCTATGTCTGTGTGGTCCCTTGCAGCAGCCACTACCACCTGTGACTACCAGGCACTTGAAATGTGACAAATCCAGATTGAAGCGTGATATACGTGTAAAATACCCGTCAAAGATTTGACATGAAGAAATGTGGAAATTGTCTCAATAATTTTTATGTTGATTGTATGTTGACATGGTAATATTTTAGATACATTGAGTTAGACAAATTATATTAAAATTTTTTAAAATACCAACATCTTCATATTTAGATGAGGAGGACAATGGAGGAGCATTTGCTTACTGCCAGGGTAACATCTGGGAAGACCTCTGATGCCATGGCACATGCTGGGAAGTACTCATTATAACCACGCCACGCGGTGTAAATCAATAGAAAGAAATCAGCTGCCTTCTTGCTTTTCCTAGAGCTACGGGAATTTGGGTTTAATTATTCCCGATTAATCCCAGTACGTTGAAAAGCTGTATTTACTCCAACGTCAAAATGTGAGGAGAGTTGCCTTGGGAAAAAACCTATAAATAGGCATTCTTTAAAATTACATTTATCAATATGAAGAATGTGGCCTTATAAATTCCCATTTGCCTTAACTGATGTCAGTGCTTCCTATTTAAGTCACACGTGTGGAATTTTCAGACGGAGGACTCTAAGAATAAAGACATACATTTTACCAACATTTCCCCAAGTTGGTATCTGAGGAAAGAGAATCAACTCTGTAGCTGTGAGGAATGGGACACTTTCTTCTATTTAGGGAGAGAATTGCCTGAGCAAGTGGTACCATTCCCAGCACGTCTGTTTTTCACTGGGAAGGGAAAATCTGATAGAACATTTCTGAGTTCTTTGATGAAAAAAAGGTGATAGGACACATGTAGAGATTTCTCTTGGTAACCAAAGGACTCCCGGACATACAGATGCTCAAGACAGCATTTATTCAGGGAACAGTGAGAACGTTACTATTCTTCATAATAAAAAAGTTTCATCCTTTCTCAGACGCCAAGAAATAGTCAAATGTTTTGGGCCAGTGCTAACTCCTTTTGGTCAGCCCTCTCTCACTCCTTGTGGATGCTCTTTTAGCAGCAATGTGAAAAGGAAAAAAACCACGTGTGGCCTAGGAGATGCCCCCTCCCTGAAGAGGGCGTGAACATACCAACAGTTCCTGCGTTAGGTGTGGCGTGAGCTGCCAATCCTCAAATACACACATAAAGGCAAATTTAAAGATGGAGGACACATAGGATATATGAGTTCATCAAATATTTTCACAGTACAAGTTCTGAATTCCTGGGGTGCAGGGAAGGAACGTATTTTATGAGAAACCAATTCTGTTGAATCCAGCAGACAGGGAACGTCACAGGACAGCTCTAATATCATTTTTCTCTTCTATTAATAAGATGCTAATCTACTACAGACTCTAATGGCCCCCCAAACTTTATTGCATTGATCAAAACAGTTTGATCATATAAAATCAACTTGGCTCTCACATATAGAGCATAACCTAAAAGGGAACCTTTCTGTTTTAGACAAATACAAGCAATTGTTACAATGGGCTCTACGGCTTTATTTAAAAGTTTTTTCCTGACTGTAATAGTAACATGATGTAGAAAACATGAAAAACATTTTTTTTTTTAACATCTTTATTGGAGTATAATTGCTTTACAATGGTATGTTAGTTTCAGCTTCACAACAAAATGAATCAGTTATATATATACATATATTCCCATATCTCTTCCCGCTTGCGGAAAAACATTTTTTAATTATGAAGAAAAACATCTAAAAAACCAGCCATCCAGTGAAAACCATTGTTAACATTTAGGCCTGGTATAGCTTTTTCCCCACCCCCATGCATTTTTAAACATATTTGAGAATACACTGTTTATTAAGTTTGGGGCCTGCCTTCACTAAATATTAAAACATAAGCATTTTCCCACATTGTTATGAGAGTTTTTTTTTTTTTTTTTTTTTTGCGGTACGTGGGCCTCTCACTGTCGTGGTCTCTCCTGTTGCGGAGCACAGGCTCTGGACACGCAGGCTCAGTGGCCATGGCTCACGGGCCCAGCTGCTCCGCAGCATGTGGGATCTTCCCGGACAGGGGCATGAACCCGTGTCCCCTGCATCGGCAGGCGGACTCTCAACCACTGCGTCATCAGGGAAGCCCGTTATGAGAGCTTTATAAACATCATAGAATTAGAATCTTGGCAACATCTGATGTAGCTTCTCCACCTTGGATTCCATGCCCTGCACTTCCCTGGTTCCTCTTGTCCCTCCCAGACAACCAGTTCCCAATGCATCTTCTTTAAGAGTCCCCACCGACCCTTAAATGTGGGTACTCCCCCACGTTCTCCCCTCAGGACACTGCCCTTCACACGCCACATACTCCTCTTGGGCAGTGCCACCCAGCCTCATGTTTTGAGCCACCACCTGTGAGGAATCCTAAATCTATCTCCAGCCCTCACCTCTCCACCCAACTTCAGATTCCTGCATCTAAGGGAGGTGGCACAGTCTGAGAGCAGATCTTTACCACCATCACCTCAACACCCAGCACAGCACTTAAAAAGGGAATGCACTTGGGGTGCTTGTAGCCTCCTTTAACTTAATACACCCCAATCCGAACTCACTGCCTTTCCCCCACAACCTACTCCTTCTGAATTTTCTTATTTTCTTATCCCTTCAGTCCTATTGTCACATCACTCTGATACGGCCACCACATGCAACCATGAATCACCAAGGCATAACTTCTCCCACCACCACAAAGCGCTCCCAGACACTTCATATCAGAGGGGTTTACCTCCGCTGCTCTAAATGATGCCCAGATTCCTATTAAAGTTACTACAGAATTAGACCCTTCTCCTTGCCCTCCTCCCTTTCTGTTTTTAATTTCTTCTCTATCTTGGTATTTATCAGAGTTTTATAAGCTTCTCTACACTAAACTGTGAACTATTTCAAAGTAGGGTCTATGTTTATTCATCTTTATATTTCTAGCAGCTAGCAAGTGCTCCTTTTATTAAATGGGAACACTTAATAAATTTCATTCTGTAAACATTTTCATGAATGCAGAAGTGATTTATTATTTAAGTGCCTTACTGCTTCATGACCTGCATTCAGTAAACATTTCATTAGCTGAAAAGCAATGTTTAGAAATAAAACCCTAAACCTCAACCTATTATAAGAGTAAAGATCTGTTGAATTTCGCAGAGGGAATACATTGTATCACTTAATAAAACTTCATGTTTGTTTCAAATGATTGTTAAATGTATAGGTGATTTGCTATAACACTATTTCACTGTTTAGCGATCTGCAGTAAACAAGCATTTCCTTTGATTAAAAAATAAAATCCAGGGCTTCCCTGGTGGCGCAGTGGTTGGGAGTCTGCCTGCTGATGCAGGGGAAACGGGTTCGTGCCCCGGTCCGGGAAGATCCCACATGCCGTGGAGCGGCTGGGCCCGTGAGCCATGGCTGCTGAGCCTGCGCGTCCGGAGCCTGTGCTCCACAACGGGAGCGGCCACAACAGTGAGAGGCCCGTGTACAGCAAAAAATAAATAAATAAATAAAATTAAATGAAAATAAAATAAAATAAAATCGAAAACCTCAACCAGAAAAAAAAAAAGATAGAGGACACAGCGCCGTATCATGTTTCCCCCAACTGCATTTGATATCTCACATCTGTATTGCTTTTTCTTAGAATAAATGTAAAAGTGTCTTGATCTTCACATGACTATTCTAGGGCAGGTCCCAGTTTCGCCTTTCAGACTATGGAGGAAATCATTCTATCCTTCTTCCAATCTTCAAGCATAAAACTTGGGTCTACAGGATCCCCAGGAGTGAAAGTTTTGTGCTTCAGTCACCAGAACAAAGTTACGCCAAGTTTACTTTGTTAAGTGATACCTAGTTATTATATACACACATATTTTTACATACAGTATTGACAATAATGTAATACTGAGGAAATGTCTTTACTAAGTATATTTTGAAACAATGATGAGGAATTTTCACAAATAGTACAATATCTTCTGGATGTGTTGACAGGAGAGAGTACTGTATAAAAATAGGAGATTTTGCAATAGAAGGAGATCCAAACCAGTCCCTCAGGAATATCATAGGGGTGATTCCATGCTTAGCCATGTCATCAAGGGCCTCAGAATACCTGGAGGAGATAGGATCGGACCGTACAGAGAGGGAATTGGCGGCCACATACCTGATGTGATGATCTGAAGGACTGCCTCACTATAGACTGTCAAAATACCTGGATTTCCACCTTCAGAGCCATACTATGGCTCAAATGTTGCGTCTTAATGTAACATTTCTCCCAGGTAAAACTTTTGCACATTAATTGATCTTTTTGGAGTATTTTATTTTGATAATTATATATGTTTATATCTATCAGAAAAAAGTAAGTAGCCTATCAAACCTATTACTTCATTAATATTACAACTTAGGAAGAAACTAAAGTAAAAAACAGTTAATTTAGAGGAAAACATTAAATAGATAAGAAAAAAATCACAAAAGCATATGAATGAAGTGTGTAAAACACTGATTATTGGAAATGTTTGGAAATCAATGTACCACTGGTCTATTTAAGAGTTACGGTATATTTATGAGCTAATAAGTGGAGCCGTGTATCTTAAATACAAATGATGAGGGGGGTGTGATGGGGTGGGGAATGAAGTTGGACCTTCAAGTGATAGCACTCTGATTTCCATATTTTTTGGAAAGTAAGTAGTAGGCAGCACTTCAGAGGCAGTATTTCAGGGCAGTTAAGCAGAGCAGGGCCTTTGGAGTCAGGGTCTGAATTCAGACCTCCCCAATTACTAGAAGTGTGACCTTGGATAAGACACTGTCTCTCTCCGAGTCTCAGTTCGCTCATCTGTAAATGGAAATAATACCTCCTTCTAAGAATTACTCTAAGGGTTAAATGAGATGATGAAAGTAAAGTGCTTTGCAAACTTGAAAAACAGTAAGATCTCAAAAATCTCAAAAATGGTTGTTTTGACATTCTTATTATCCCTTTTTTGTTTGGGCCTTTAAAAAAAATTTTTTTTAAATACTTTTAACTGACCTTTATCACATCTCTACAGACTTCGTTACATACTTTGGTTTGATGTAAAAGATCAAGGAAAAGTAGAGTTTACTTCCAAAAGAATTCCTGATAAAATGCCTCCCTGGATGACTCAACCATGACCGTTCTCCGCTTCTTATGCATTTTTAACTATTTTGGTTCTAATCCCTCAAGCTCCCACATAATCTACCTCCTTCTTTTGGAAGCCAAAATTCCAGGAAGGCTTCATGATGACCCTTTACCCATTTGAAACTTCCATAACAGCAGACTGACCTTGTAACTACATGACACATTCCTTAATTTTGTGGGTCATCCACTTCTTTTGGAAAGACGTTTGAAATGGAGTCTTCGGTTTCTTTAACTAGATACAGTGAGCCGATTGCGGGGGCCACAAAATACTGGGAGAGGGCCACAAGGAGACATTCCTGAAACAATTCTTCCTAGTGCCAAATTGATCAGGGGAAGCTTTCTAGAGCCGAATCATAACACTCATTGTTTAAACTATTAGCCTAATGTAACAGGAACCTAAACTACCAGATAACTAAGGCAAGGCTATGCTATTTTGAAACAGACTTTTACATTCCCTTCAGCGTTTTTATAATACGCTATCGATAATAAAGATATAATCATCATCATGATATGCTGATCACCACTGCCATCATGGTTTGATCAGCAGAACACTGTCTTTGTTAACGGCATGGGTTCTGGTGTGAGTCCCAGCTGTACGACTCAGTGTGTGACCTTTAGCCAGTTCTTTTTTTTTTCGCCGCGCCACACAGCTTGCGGGATCTTAGTTGCCTGACCAGGGATTGAACCTGGGCCACAGTAGTGAAAGCACTGCATCCTAACCACTGGACCGCCGGGGAATCCCTAGCCAGTTCTCCTGTTTCTCTGTTTTCCCGACTAAAAATGGGAAGCACACGTAAAATGCATAGCAGTGTGTCTGTGTTGTGGCCAATTGCAGGCAAAATCTGATACAAATGTCGAGGCTGATGACACACACACACATACCAAAAGGGTATAAAAAGGTTTATTATGATGAGAGCATGGCAGGCCTCCCAAGCTGGTCCAAAAATGTGTTAGAAGAGCAAGTAAAGGAAGCTGGGTGGGAGTTTCATTGTGGTTAGTAGGTGGGGCAGGCTGAAAGCAGGACATTTCTGGTTTGAATCTCCCTTTGATGCCAAAGGAGGGAGCCTTGGCTTTCTTATTCCCCCCAGATGTGGGGCACAAGGGAGGATGAAGCTTAAAAGCTGTCAGCAGTAAAACATCAAAAAAAAAAAATGTGTCAGAGCAAGTGGCCGATAAATGATGTCCACTATTGTTTCCCTTCCATTAGTCCCTTAAGTTCTCCTAACATGATCAAGGAGTTTGGACCTAATCATGTGACAGACCATATAGAATTAGCATATAGATTTGCCCAATAATAAAATGTTCTTTCACTTAAACCTCACCTGGCTACACTACAGGTTTTTGTGTTCCTGGGTGCCTTTATTGACAAATAAAACATCACCCTGAATGTGTTCATGTTGCCCCCAAAAGACCAAATCAATGAGCACTTCATTAGCAATAGAAAATGACTTAAGAGTAATGAAGAAAAGTTTCTATCTCCTTATCTTTCTATAGGTATACGATTGTGTATGTGTTTGTATGATTGTATGTCTGTGCGCATACAATACATAATAATAAATACACAGTCATTGATTGTAACATTAGTATCAGTATACTGAAATAATTTTGTACATTTTTACCTGTGCCTTTGAGATGGTTGAAAATGTATTAATCTCAGGAATACAGGAATATGAGTGATAGGTGTGCTATTACTTTTAGATTTAATAGTTTTGCATCAAAATAGCTGTGATAAGTGAAAAGTCAAGGAGAGGGTTAGTGTCATGTTTTGTGTACTGTATCAGTTTTATTGCAGCATGATTTACATACAATAAAATGTAATAATTTTAGGTGTACAATATGATGAATTCTGATAAATGTATAGTCACGTAACTACCATAAGCAATCATGATATTTCCATCACCCCCAAAAGTTCGCTTCTGCTCCCTGTAGCCAGTCTCCTGCCCAGAACACCTAGCAACCAACCACTGATCTGAGTTCTATTACTGTAGTTTTACCTTTTCCAGAATTTTATATAAATGAAATCCTACAGTACGGTGTCTGGTTCCTTGTAGTAGTTTGCTATCGCTGCTGTAACAAATTAGCACAACAAGCAGCTTACAATAACACACGTTCATTATCTCAAGTTGTCTGGGTCTGAGGTCCAGGTATGGCGTGGCTCAACTGGGTTCTCTGCTTAGATTTCCCAAGGCCGAAATCATAAGGCAGTGTCATGCTCCTAACTGGAGGCTCTGGAAAATGACCTGCTTCCAAGCTCATTCAGGTTGTTGGCAGAAGTCAATCCCTTGCAGCTGTGGGACTGAGGTTTTCCTGCTGGCTGTCCGCTGGGGCCCTCCTTAGCTCCTGGAGACCTTTCTCCAGTGGTGGTACATGGCCCCCTATATCTCAGAACCAGCAAAAGCGCATCAAATCCTTCTCACACTTGGAATCTTTTGGACTCTTCCCTTTCTAGCTGCTTCTCTATGACTCCAGCTGGAGAAAGTTCTGTGCTTTTAAGGGCTGATGTGATTAGACTGGATCCACCTGGATAATCCAGGATAATCTCCTTATGTTAAATCCTTAACCTTAATGACATCTGCAAAATCCCTTTTGATATTTAATGTAACACACTCATAGAGTCCAGGGATTAGGGCGTGGACAACTTTTGCAGGGCATTCTGCCTACCATACTGCTTTCACTGAATATGCTTTTAAGGTTCATCTATGCTATTGGATGTATCAGCAGTTCATTCATTTTTTTGCTGAGTAGTATGCCATTGCAAAGATATACCACAATTTGTTTATTCATTACTAGTTGATGGCCGTTTGGGCTGTTTCCAGTTTTTGTCCAAAAATAATGAAGTTGCTACAAGACATTTGTATACAAGTCTTTGTGTGAATATATATTTTAATTTCTCTTGTGTAAGAATGTTTCACTTTAGAAAAAATGCCAAATTATTTTCCAAAATTCCTGTACCACTTTGCATATCCACCAGCAATATATGAGAATTCTAGCTGTTCCACATCCTCAGCAATAGTTAGTATTGTCAGTTTAAAAAATATATATAGTTTCTCACATGGGTGTGGAGTGGTATTTCACTGCAGTTTCAATGACCTAGTGGCTAATGATGTTGAACATCTTTTCATGCATTTATTTGACTTTGATGAAGTCTCTGTAAATTTTTTTTGCCCATTTAAAAAAATTCGGTTGTCTTATTGAGCTATGAGGGTTCTTTATGTATTCTGTACACACAAGCTTTATCAGATACGTATTTGGCAAACATTTTTCTCATAATCTGTGACTTGCCTTTTCATTTTCATAACAGTGTGTTTTGAAGAGTAAAATATTCTAATTTTGATGAAGTTCAACTTATTTTTCTTTTATTGTTGGTGCTGTTTAAGAAATCTTTGCCTAACCCAAGGTCACCAAGATTTTTCTCCTGTTTTATTCTAGAAATACTAGACTTTTAGCTCTGACTTATAGTTCTATGATCCACTTCGACTTAATTTTTGAATATGATATGAGATAAGGAGGTTACTTTTTTTCCTTTTCTTTCTTTCCTTTTCTTTTTTTTAACACGTGCAAAAATTATTCTAGCATCAAGTGTTGTAAAGATTATCCCTTTCCCTGACACCTTTGGTGAAAATCAGTTGGCCATGTATCTATGAGTCCATTTCGGGACTCTCTTTTCTGTTTTGAGTTATGTCTACCATTATGCCAAGCCTAATTGCTTTCATCATTATAGCTGTCTATAATACTCTTATAGTATGTCCTCCAATTTTCTTCTTCCAAAATTGTTTTGTTTATTCTAGTGTCTCTGAATTTTTATACAAATTTTAGAGTCAGCCCATCAATTTCTACCAAAAAGAAAAAGTTGGGATTTTGCTGGGGATTATCCTGAATCTATAAATCCATTTGGGGAAAATTGACTTCTTAACAGTATTGAGCCTTTAGATCGATGAGCTTTGTATACACCTCTGTTAAGCCTTTTTAGGTTTCTCTCAGCAATGCTTTGAAGCTTTTAATGTAGCAGTCTTGTAAACTTTTTGTCCAACTTATCCCTGAGTATTTCATATTTTTAAACCATCATAAATGGCTTTGTTTCTTAATTTCAATATTTTAAACCAACATTACCTTGATTGAATTAACACTTCAGTTTCTTAATTTGTAAATTGGGGATGTCATGTCCATTTTGCAAGGTTATCACGAAGATCAATGAAAATGTACCTAGAAGTCAAAAATTATTACAAGATAGGTGCTCTAGAAAAGTCATCTCATTTAAGCCATAAGACAACATTTTATGTAGATACTTGTGAGTCAAATGATAATCCCCAAAAAGAAATGTCCGCATCTTAATACCTGGCACCTTTGAAAGTCATCTTATTTAGGAAAAGCGGCTTTGTAGATGAAATTAAGGATCTCAAGATGATAGAATCTTGGCTAATCTAAGTGTACCCTAAATCCAATGACAAGTGTCCTTATAAAAGAAACATCAGGAGAGACAAAGAGGGAGCAAGAGAGAGAGAGAAAAGTGAAGGTCATGTGAAGTTCAGGTGAAGACAAAGGCAGAGAATGGAGTTTTGCAACCACAAGCCAAGAAATACCCAGGACCACAAGAATCTGGAAGAGGCAAGGAAGGATTCTCCCCTAGAGACTTCAAAGGGAGCATAGCCCTGCTGATACCTTGATTTTGGATTTCTGGCCTCCAAAACTGTAAGACAATAAATTTCCGTTGTTTTAAGCCACTTAGCTTGTGGTAACTTGTTACGGCAACCCTAAGAAATGAATACAATACTATTATTCTCATTTTACAGATAATGAACCTAGGTGCCAGAGAGTTTAAGTAACTTTCAAGGTTCCATAGCCATCAATCAAATTCAATTTTTCTTGATCTGTTGTGATTAATCATTATACTATATCCCACCTGATACATGCTAGGTTTTGTGGGCATCACAGAAGAAGGCACTGGTCTCCTTCCTCATGGCTCTTAGAATCTTTAAAACACTATTCCTAAAAATACAGGAATTGGGTCAGTAGCACAGGAACAGACTGAACAGCCTTGTAATTACCCAAAGCTGTATAATCCAATTGTTCCTTGGTTTTCTCTTTCAACTGGGCTACCTTTTTCTTTTGTTTTTGATACTCTTTAGCATCTCTACATGCTATGGCAGAGATAAAATTTTGTTTCTTGTTTCTTGTACAAAGAGTTGAGTAGAAAAGAAGGAACAGTGTCCAGGACAAAATGTACTTAACTTTCACTAAGCAAAAAGAGAATATTTAATTATATTCAATTATCAAGAGAGGGATGTTGAAACCTCCAACTGTAATTGTGGGGTCATTATTTTTCTTTATCGTTCTATCAGGTTTTGTTTCAAGCACTTTAAAACTGTTACTAGATTAAATATTTAGAAATTTTAAGTCTTAATGAATTGATTATCTTTATGAAATGACTCTTGATCCCTGGTGATTTTGTTTGTCCTGAAATCTACTTTGTCTGAAATTAATTATAGCCTCTCAGTCTTCATAAAATTTATGTTAGCATGGTGTATATTTTTCTATCCTTGTACTTTAATTTACATGTCTTTATTTTTAAAGTGGGTTTCTGGTAGACATTGTATAGTTGGGTCTTGCTTTTCATCCAAGCTGACAATCTTTGCCTTTTAAATTGTGTATTTAGCCTAGTTATACTTAATGTAGTTATCAATATTGTTGGTTTTAAATCTACCATTGTCTTGGTTTGGACTGCTATAACAAAATACTGTAGACTAAGTGACTTACAAGCTACACGAATTTATTTCTCACAGTTCTGGAGGCTGGGAAGTCCAGGATTAAAGTATCTGGTGAGGACCTACTTCCTGGTTCAAAGACTACTGTCTTTTCACTGTGACCTCACATGGTGGAAGGGGGCAAGGAAGCTGTCTGGGGCCTCTTTTATAAGGACACTAATCACATTTACAAGGGCTCCATCCTCATAATCTAATTGATCACCTCCCAAAGGTCTCAACTCTAAATATTATCATATTGGGGATTAAATGGCAACATATGAATTTTGGGGGGACACAAACATTCAATCTATAGTAACCATGTTCCTATTTGGGTTTTTTTTTTTCTGTTTTTTGTTACCTTTTTCTTCTTTTCCTTCCTTCTTTTGGATTGTGTGTGTGTGTGTGTGTGTGTGTGTGTGTGTGTTTATGGTTTGATTTTATCTCTATTATTGGCTTGTTTTTTCGTTTGGCTTTTTTCTGGGTTTTGTGGGGGGTTTGCTTTTGTTTTTTGTTTAGTGATTTTTCTGGGATTTACAGTGTACATCTTTCACTTATTAGAGTTTACTTTCAAATATATAATTTTTATACATAGTATAAAAACTTTATAGCAGTATATGTCCATTCCACACCTCAACCTCTGTGCTATTATTATAATATATTTCACTTTTTCTTATGTTATAAACCCCACAATACATTACTACTTTTACTAATTATCATTTAAAGAGATTTAAAAATTAGGAAAGAAAGCTAGTATACTTATTCATATATTTGCCATGTCTGGTGTTCTCCATTCATTAATTTGTAAGATCCACATTTCCATCTGAAATAATTTTTTCCTTCTGCTTGAAGGACTTCCTTTCTTATTTCTTGTAGTGATAATGTGTTAGTAATAAATTCTCTCAGATTTTATATATATGAAGTCTTTTGAAAGATCTTTTTGCTGAGCTTGTAATTTTTTTCCTTTGAATACTTTAAAGATGTCAATCGTATTCTTTTTTTTTTAATGAGAAGACTACTGTTATTCTTTTTTTGCTATAGACTGAATTGTGTGGTTCCCCCACCCTCTAAGTTCATATATTGAAGCCAAATGTCACTGTATTTGAAGATAGAGCATTTAGGAGGTAATTAAGGTTAAATGAGGTCACAGGGGTGGAGTCCTTATCCCACAGGATTGGTGGCATTATAAGAAGAGGGATATCACTCTTTTTCTCTCTCCCCTTCCCCACGTGTATGTACAGGGGAATGGCCATGTGAGCACACAGCTAGGAAGCTGTCATCTGCTAATCAGGAAGAGATCCCTCACCAGAACTGAACTATGCTGGCATGTGATCTCAAACTTCCAGCCTCCAGAACTGGGAGAAAATAAATTTCTGTGGTATAAGCTACCTAGTCTATGGCATTTTATTACGGCAGCTAGAGCTGACTAATATATCCTAATTCTTCTATATGTGATATTTCTGTTTTCTCTCTATTAAGTTTCCAGAAATTCGATTATGATATGCCTTAATGTAGTTTCCTTCATGTTTTCTGCTTGGGGTTGATTGAGCTTCTTGGATCTTTGGGTTTATGCTTTTCATCAAATTTAGAAAATTGTGGCCATTATTTTTTCAAATAACTTTTTTGTTCCCCTCCCCAACCTACCTTTTCTGGGACTTTGATCACAAATATGGTAGGCTGCTTGACCTTGTTCTACAACTTACTGGTACCCTGTTTGCTGTATTCCAGTCTTTTTTCTCTCTGTTTTATTTGAATAGTTTCTATTTTAGGTCTCCAAGTTCACTGTTTTCTTTTCTTCTGAAGTATCTAATCTGCTGTTCATTCTGTCCATGTTGTTTTTTGCCTCAGGTATTGTATATTTTGTCTCTAAAAGTTCCATTTGGGTCTTTTTTTATATCTTCCCTTTTTCCCTTCTTACGTTTATGATTTCCTCTACCTTCTTGAATATAGGTAGTATTTTTATAGATAGTTTGATGTCCTTTTCTACTAATTCTATCATCTGTGTAATTATATTTTATAAATATATTTTGTCCAGTTTTATATTTATTTAAGATGGGGAAGTAAATTTGATGCTTATTATACTATTGTGTTTAGAAGCTGAAGTCTCTAATGTTGTTGGGACAACTGTTGAAGGGAGTTATCTGTTTTATGTCCTCAGGGTATGGGCAATAATTAACCAACTAGGAAAATATTGAAACTTATCATTGATTTCATTCCAACTTGGTGAAAACTGATGTTTGCTAGAATTGAGAAAAAGCTATGATTAAATGATTAGAAAGCAGAAATTGATTATGTTTTGAGGGCTTTAAATTTTTGCCTTAAATACAATAAAACATTTTTATATCACCATTTTTCTTCTCACTTTATACACCACCACAGTCACTAAATTCCCATAAGGTTGATGCCATTTCCTACATTTGTACTCTTGTGTGCCTCAGAAATATGCCTGTACCACTAGAAGAAGTCTTACTGTTAGCTGCTAGGTGTTCAGATCTTCATTTGCAAATGCCTAGCATAGTTTCCCTACTGAAATCCCACAGATAGAGTTTCCGAACTCTGGTTAGTAGGTATATCCCCAAATTGATAAATGAAAAGAGAGCTGTAAAAATCTTCCCCTTTTGCACAAAGCTCTATTACGTGGTTATTTGAGATTAAAGTACTTGCTTATTACTTGCTATATGGTAACTTCTTTGGGGAAAGGAATATGTCTCGTGCATGGTTGTATCCACAGAGACCACACTGGGCACATAGTAAGTACTGTGAATATTTGTGGAAATAAGTGACTAGACTGCTGTTTATACTGGATGATGACAAGAAGCACCCTGATTGTTTTGCTATTATCTCTCAGGGTCTACACAGTTGTTAATTCCTACACTTTCAGCTGAGCATCCAGAATATTGAAAGGCAATAACAATGACAAAGTACAACCTTAGGTATTGAAGGTTATAACCAAAATGTGTTAGGGGCCCATCTGCAGTGGCCTATGAAAGCCTTGATGCAAAATTTTAAAAGACCAGGTTACTAGCACAAGAATGAATTCCCAGAGGTGAATTCTTACTTAAAAGTAAAACTTGACTCTGGTAGTATGAATTTTCATGGAAGCATACAAATTTAGCTCATCTTAGTTAAGATTATATTCCATAATTGAGTCTTCCTGTTACATTTTGTGATTCTATATTTCACAATTAAATTTTACAGAGGAAGAGGTAGTAAATATTTTGGCACAGTCTTAAAATGTTTGTGGAATTTTACTTGTCAGCAGCTGTCCATTGCTGTGTACTTTGTGTCCTTTGAGCCAAGCCCAAATTTGAAGGAAAATAACAGATGTCAGTTAATTATTTTCCCGCATGCGTGCGCGCACGCATGCGCGTGTGTGTGGTGTGGCTGCCTTCAAAAGACATCAAACATAGGCATTGCTCTTTTTTTTTCAAATTTATTTATTTATTTTTAACATCTTTATTGGAATATAATTGCTTTACAATGGTGTGTTAGTTTCTGCTTTATAACAAAGTGAATCAATTATACATATACATATGTCCCCATATTTCTTCCCTCTTGCATCTCCCTCCCTCCCACCCTCCCTACCCCACCCCTCTAGGTGGTCACAAAGCACCGAGCTGATCTCCCTGTGCTATGAGGCTGCTTCCCACTAGCTATCTGTTTTACATTTGGTAGTGTATATATGGCCATAGGCATTGCTTATTGATGGTCATCTTGTTTGGTTCCAGACTACTCGATGGAAAATAAAATAAAAAATAAAAAGAATCCTACACAGGGCATTTGGAAAACAGTTTATGACAAAAATTCCAACAGCAGTGTTCATCAGTAACCAGACCATACTTTGTATTGCATGCTTTGGGAATAAACAATGAAGCTAGGTAGTTATGTGAATCTTAAATGACTAACATTAATATGCTGGATGACGTAGGAAGTTGACCAATTGTTCTTTCACTTTTGAAAACTTGGTTCCACTATATTCTGTAGGTCATAGGTGTAAATAAACAGAATGATTTCTGCATTCAATTTATTACAATTGTCTGTAATTCTAGATTCTACAGTTACATTCATTAGAATAACTATGTAACAAACAGTTATTTTTTCTTTTTCAGTTTTAGAGACTTGCATGGTAAATATGTAACAGATTTTTAAATCAGTATTTCAAATTGGTATTCAAAGACAACTAACTAGCTGATAACTCAACAATACACTTAACTATAATATTTATATATGCAAAGCTACCTTAAATGATTTGCCACCCTTGATTCACAACTTGAAACAGGGCAGGATCAAGGCTAAATGAGCTACGACTGTGACATGACGAGTTTTATATTTTTCAAGTAAGCATCAGATGTTACTAAAATTAGTGTGTTCTACTTTAAAGTGGGCACCATAAAAGACTACACACTTATTTTAATTGATACCACCATTATTTAATGCATTTTTGACACTCCTTCTTTGAAATTGTGTTTTTAAACTACAAAAAAGCAATATTAGTATTATCATTTTACTTTTACCTCAAGTATAAGTACATAGGTTAGTCACTCACACCCATGTATCTAATGTGTTTGGCTATTTTCCTTAACCATATTCATCTTAAAATTTGGCCACAGTGAGCACATAAAAAGGAATGAACTACAGATTCCAAAGAAATTTCTATTTTAAAAATTTGAGCACAGACATCATAAGTAAATGTCTTCTCTAGAGAACCCCTTCACACTCTGGATATTTATGTTGTAGTGTCTTTTAAAGTCATATGTTAAATACCAATTAATCAGAAAATATTTATTAACTACGCTAGAAAAATAATATGGCATGCTGTAAAGTATTTGGTCTTTTGAGTCAGATTAACTACTTTGCCACCTATTCTGTTATCTTGATAAATTATTTAACCTTCAAATTTCAGTTTCTTAGTTTGTAAAATGAGAGTAATAATGCCCACTTTGCAAGGTTGTCCTGAAGATTAATAAAGATGAATTACCCCAAAACATCTAGAACTCAAAATGTATTATAGGTCAGTTGCTTTAAGAAGGCATCTAATTTTAGCCTCAAAACAACCCTTTCTAGAGATTATGTAATGATAAAGGGATCAATCCAAGAAGAAAATATAACAATAGTAAATATATATACACCCAAATAGGAGTACCTAAATACATAAAGTAAATATTAATAGGCATAAAGGGAGAAATTAATAGCAACACAATGTAACATCCTATCAATGAACAGATCATCCAGACAGAAAATCAATAAGGAAACACTAGCCTTAAATGACACATTGGATAGGATGGACTTAACAGATTGTATGTAGAACATTTCATCCAAAAGCATCAGAACACATTTTTTTCCAGTGCCCATGAAACATTCTCCAGGATAGATCATATGCTAAGCCACAAAACAAGTCTCAGTACATTTTTAAAAAACTGAAATTATATCAAGTATATTTTCTGACCACAATGCTATGAGACTAAAACTCAACTACAAGAAAAAACTGCAAAATACACAAAAACTTGGAGGCTACACAATATAATACTAATAAACCAATGGTCACTGAAGAAATCAAAGAAGAAATAGAAAAATACCTGGAGACAAAAGAAAACAAAAATACAATAACCCAAAATCCATGGGATGCAGCAAAAACAGTTCTAAGAGGAAGGTTTATAGTAATACAAGCCTACCTCAGGAAATAAGAAAAATATCAAATAAATAACCTAACCTGACACTTAAAGGAACTTAAAAGAATAAAACCCAAAGTTAGTAGAAGGAAAGACATCATAAAGATCAGAGCAGAAATAAATGAAATAGAGCTTAAAAAACAATAGAAAAGTTCAATGAAACTAAGAATGTGTTCTTTGAAAAGATAAACAAAATTGATAAACCTTTAGCCAGATTTATCAAGAAAAAAAGAGAGGACCTAAATCAATAAAATCTTAATGAAAAAGGAGAAGTTACAATTGACACTCCAGAAATACAAAGGATTATAAGAGATTACTACAAACAACTATCCACCAAAAAAAAAAAAGGACAACCTACAAGAAATGGGCAAAATCCCAGAAATAAACAATCTCCCAAGACTAAACCAGGAAGAAATAGAAAATATGAAAAGACCAATTACCAGTAATGAGATTGAATCAGTAATAATAATCATAATAAACCAACTTTCAACAAACAAAAGTCCAGGACCAGATGGCTTCACAGGTGAATTCTACCAAACATTTAGAAAAGAGTTAACACCTATCCTTCTCAAAATATTTCCAAAAATTGCAAAGGAATGAATACTTCCAAAGACCATCATCATCCTGATACCAAAATCAGACAGATATTACAAAAAAGAAAATTACAGGCCAATATCACTAATAAACATAGATTAAAAAATCCTCAGCAAAATATTAGCAAACCAAATCCAATAATACATTACAAGGATCATACATTATGAAAAGTGGAAGTTACCTCAGGGATGAAAGGATGGTTCAATAGCCACAAATCAATGTGATACACTGCATTAACAAATTGAAGAATAAAAATCATACAGTCATCTCAATAGATGTAGAAAAAGATTTTGACAAAATTTAACATCCATTTATGATTAAAAACTCTCTACAAAGCAGGTATAGAGGGAACATACCTTAACATAATAAAGGTCATATATAAGTCCACAACTAACATACTCAACAGTGAAAAGCTGAAAGCGTTTCCTTTAAGATCAGAATAAGACAAGAATGCCCACTCTTGCCATTTTTATTTAAATAGTATTGGAAATCCTAGCCATAGCAATCAGACAAGAAATAAAAGGAATCCAAATTGGAAAAGAAGAAGTAAAACTGTCACTGTTTGCAAATGACATGATACTATACATAGAAAATCCTCAAGACGATACCAAAAAACTACTAGAGGTCATCAATGAATTCAGCAAAGTTGCAGGATATAAAATGAATATACAGAAATCTGTGGCATTTCTATACACTAAGAACAAACTATCAGAAAGAGTTATTAAGGAAACAATCCCACTTATCATTGCATCAAAAAAAATACCTATGAGTAAATCTAACTAAGGAGGTAAAACACCTATACTCGGATAACTATAAATAGAGGCTGATGAAAGAAATTGAAGACAACACGAACAGATGGAAAGATATACCACGTTCATGATTTGGAAGAAGTAATATTGTTACAGTGACCATACTACCCAAGGCCATCTAAAGATTCAATGCAATCTGTATTAAAATACCAACAGCATTTTTCACAGAACTAGAACAAAAAATTCTAAAATTCGTATGGAAAAAAAAAGGACC
Organism: Aethalodelphis obliquidens; assembly: GCF_003676395.1. Taxonomy (NCBI): domain Eukaryota; kingdom Metazoa; phylum Chordata; class Mammalia; order Artiodactyla; family Delphinidae; genus Aethalodelphis; species Aethalodelphis obliquidens. The sequence continues at coordinate 24,147,020 of NW_020837961.1, forward strand.
CTAATAGTCGAAGTAATCTTGAGAAAGAAGAACAGAGCTGGGCTTCCCTGGTGGCGTAGTGGTTGAGCGTCTGCCTGCCGATGCAGGGGACGCGGGTTCGTGCCCCCGTCCGGGAAGATCCCACATGCCGCGGAGCGGCTGGGCCCGTGAGCCATGGCCGTTGAGCCTGCGCGTCCGGAGCCTGTTCTCCGCAACGGGAGAGGCCACAACAGTGAGAGGCTCGCGTACCACAAAAAAAAAAAAAAAAATTTCTTCCTGCTCCTTTTCTAGTCTATACTCCCCCTTCCCCCAAACACTCACTGAACTGCTTTCTGACACTATGGGTTCCTTTGTATCTTTTGGAAATTAATACACATGAATATGTATATTATATATATTCTCTGGGGGGGGAGGGTTGGAGGTCTATTCATGTTGTTGCATGCATCAATAGTTTATTACTTTTTGTTGCAGTGTAGTGCTCCAGTGCATGACTGTACCATAACTTGTTCATCCATTTCCCTTTTCATGGACTCTGTGGTCTTTTCAGCTTTTGGCTATTACAAATAAAGCTGCTATGAACAATTATGTACAAGTGGGCAGAATGCTTTCTCTAAGAATGTCCTCTCATTTCAGAATGGACACATGCTTTCATGTCTCTTGGATAAATACCTGAGAGTAGAAGAGCTAAATCATATGATATGTGTCTGTTTAATTTCTAAACTGCTTTGCAAAGTGGTTGTACAATTTTACATTCCCATCAGCAGTCTCTGAGAGTTTCAGTTATTCCGTATCCCCACCAATAGTTTATATGGTCAAACCTCTTAGTTTTAGCTATTCGAAAAGGTGTAAGACTAATAATGATGAACATGATTTCATGTACTTATTTGCCTTATATGTTAAGTGCATCTGTTTCAAATCTGTGCAAATCTTTTGTTCAGTTTTTAATCTGATTGTGTGTTTTCTTACTGTTGAGTCTTGACAGTGCTTTATATATTCTGGTTACAAGTCCTTTATTAGATGTTAGACCCCACAAAGATGCCCATGTCTCAATCGCCAGCATCTGTGAACATATTACCTCCTATGGCAAAAAGGACTTTGCTGATGTGATTAAGGTTAAGGACCTTGAGACAGGGAGCTTACCCTGGATTATCTGGGGGACCACCAGGTACTGTTTCCTCTAATCTTTTCAGATGGTTCTTTCCCCAGCCTTGATTGGTTTCCTCACATGCATTCATGCAGTCTCTGGAGTTTTCTCTCTGCCCCATTTCTCTCTTCTCTGTTTCTCTGTCTTATGAACTCTAACCATCTTGATGTACCTGGGCCCTCAACTCCATCTCCTCAGCTCAGAGAGTGCCAGGCTCCACAGACATGGGCTTGCACTTCCTGCCCCGCAACCTGGAATTTCTCTTAAATCAGTAAACCAAGGCAATCGCAAGGCCCACCTTTTTGTTTTCTGTGCTTCAATGACCATCTCCAGCGTTCTGAAAAATCACTGTTTCATATATTTTGTCTGGTTTTTTGCTTGTTTCAAGCGGGAGGGAAATTTGATCCCTTTTTCTTCATTTTAGCCAACAGTTGAAATCCAGTTTCTAGTGTTTCAAAGGTACAGTGTCACAGCAGAACTGCAGCCTACTTCAAAGTGCGTATATTTACCTTATTAGTCCAGAATAACAAAGAGGTACCTAAGATAAGTATGTAAACCCCAGCAATTATGTCTTATTCACTGTTGCATACTTAAGCATCTATCACAGTTTCTGGCCCATAGCACATAGCAACTGCTGAATAAATACTTTAAAAATTAACCATGATCAAAGTAAAGTGAAAAGATATTGTAGGAACACTGTATTCAGATGTTGCCTCACTGACTTCTGAATTCTCTGTTTTTGTATATGCTTGACTGTTAGTCTTTCTTACAGAGCCAGGCTTTCTCCATGTATCAGGGAAGATATTTCCAAGCAGCTATATTTGCACATCCTTCCAGCTATGTGACTCTAGAGATAGGGCCCCTTCTCCTTCAGTTCCAAATGGAAAAATCCTAGGGAAGAACCATAAGCAGCCCAGATTGGATCATATGCCCACCCATTTGCCAAGGGAGAGCAGAATACTGTATTTTTTTAACAAAGCACTTTTCATATTAAAATATATGTCATTTACAAAAATTGTAGAAATGTTAGACAAGTAGAAAAAAGAGAATATAAGTATCTCATCATCTCTAGAGAGACAGTATTAAACTTTTAAAACATTCCTTTTGGGAATTCCCTGGCGGTCCAGTGGTTGGACTCCACGGTCTCACTGCTGAGGGCCCAGGTTCAGTCCATGGTGGGGGAACTAAGATCCCACAAATCGTGGGTCGTGGCCTAAATAAATCAATCAAACATTTCCTTCCTTTTTACAGATAATTTTTTTGGAAAGTGGGGGAGGGTCAGCAGGTTATTTAATGTGTCATTTCAGTTTCTGCTTCTGAATGCTTGGTTTCGTTCTTTCTGAGGAAGGTTAGACGGAATTGGAGACCAGTCAGACCCCATAATTTACCTGTAAGCACCATAAGTCTATGCTTTAGTTAAACACTAGAAAATAAGGAAAGAGGAGAGGAACAAGTCAACCCCTTTGCCTGTATTGAGAAATGCTATCTCTTTAAGAAACTCACAAACTATTTTGTTCCCATTGCCACTCTTGACTCACCTGTGTTAAGAAACACCTGTATACCTTCAGGGTAGTCTCTTCTGAACACTTGTATAAATTAAGATTTGCCTTTAGGGACTCCAGAGTTCTGGGTCAAAAGTTACATTGAAAAGGAGAGTCTCAGCAAATCAGCTCTAGCAATTCTCAAATGGCATACACCTTATGATATGGGTTTTAAAACAAACTCCCCATTTCATCTGGATGAGCCATCCACCAGTGTTTATTGAATATCTACTTTGGGCGTAAGACTCTACATGCTGCTTTGGGGAACATAAAGAAAATGGATACGTGATTCTCACTCTTAAAAAGGAAACCAGCCATGTAGCTGGGGAGTCAGGTAAAATGGATTCATCGGCTTCACTGTGAGTGTACTCTTGGAGGCAGGCGCTAGGATTTTAAAGCCACACATCCCAGTCTGACAAGCATTCAGGTCAACAAACTTGTATTTTATTGCCAATCACCATGTTATTCACTGCACTTTTCACAGAGGGCTAAGATAGGACTGGCACAATGTCTCTCCCCCCAGGGCTGTTCCTAGAACATAAAGTACCCCTTAACAGAGGAGATGGAAATCTCATCCAAATCCCTCCAGGTGGGGCTTTACAAAAATGTGTCCCCTTTTGACTGACCAATTAGAAGAAGGTGCCCCTCTGGTTGGACTAAATAGAAAAATGTGCCCCTTCTCCTAGAGCCCTGGGCTGAGCAGAGGGGAGGTTGGAATTTGGACACTGCCTGTTCTCCAGTGGTACAATCTACATGAGGAACCTGCAGTTCCTTATTCTTTGCCCCTTACATTTTTAAATAATAAGCAGTCCTAATTCTTTGAACCAGGTAAATAAGGGTCGCTCTTAGAGCTGTGGAACGCTGTTACCTTAAGTTGTTACTGTGACTTCTTGTTAACCCCTTGGATTTCCTTTAGATTCCCCAGCCTTGGTGCTGTGCTTAATATTTCAAGAGAGATAGGTACCTCTTCTTTTTCCACATGTTGTTGGATATGATGGCAGAAGATCTAAAGGGCTTGTCATAAGCATTCCGGGGCAGCTGGAGTAGTTTTTGCCAATACATGCATTTCAATGCTATGACTTATGGGCAAAGACAAGAGGGTTAGAGTATCTTTGAGCAAATACACAATCCTCCAGTGACCCCTCTGGCAATACATCAGAGGTTCTGCAATATAGCTCCAGGCAACAAACTGAGGCCAGCCAGAATGGATGGGGGAGTCTCTGCTGGGCTCAGCTTTTAAAAATACCTGCACTTCAGTGTAGCACAACTGGCTTCTGCTTGAGTGCATGTGATGACTCCAAACTGGGCCTGATTGTTATTCAGGCTGGGCAGTCCTCAGGAGTGCTTTGGGGAGATCACTATTGTCTGTAAAACTTTCTTTGGAGTCAGGGTTGTCTCAAGGGTGTAACAAGGGTGTTCCCATAACTGATTCCAAATAAATGAAAGCTTAGTTCTAAGAACATTCAGCCTTTTTACAAGCCTTGTTATAAATTACCTGGGATTTGTCAAGACTACTAATTTTACTAAATTTGTATCTTGAAAATAAATATTGTTTTGTAGTGTTATCATCTTTAGTTAGGAAATAATGGGGTTCCTGGCCTCCTTCAGGTCTGGTATCCAACAGCTTTTTGGAAAGCATGAGATTTTCCCCTCTTTCATCTATACTTGTTACTCTACTCAACCTTCACTAAATAAATGATAATCTCACCAAATGAGAAAGATAATTTGGGCTCCTAGAAAGAGGATTATGTTGTCTGTTGCTGCAGTATTTGTACTGGTGGGAAGTTGGAGGTAACCTCAGGATCTACTGCTGGGTAGTGAATGTGCACCAAAGAATACTGTGCAGGGGTTAGAAGCAATGACTTACATGTACACGTAGCAACATGAGTGGGCCTAAACCACATACTACTTCATGGAAAAATGAAAAGCAGTGGCATGTATCATCAAAAAGTCTACAAATAGGGCTTCCCTGGTGGCGCAGTGGTTGGGAGTCCGTCTGCCGATGAAGGGGACACGGGTTCGTGCCCCGGTCTGGGAAGATCCCACATGCTGCGGAGCGGCTGGGCCTGTGAGCCATGGCCGCTGAGCCTGCGCGTCCGGAGCCTGTGCTCCGCAACGGGAGAGGCCACATCAGTGAGAGGCCCGCGTACCGAGAAAAAAAAAAAAAGTCTACAAATAATAAATGCTGGAGAAAAAAGAACCCTCCTACACTGCTGGTTGGCATGTAAATTGGTGCAGCCACTATGGAGAACAGTATGGAGATTCCTTAAAAAACTAAAAATAGAACTACCATATGATCCTGCAATCCCACTCCTGGGCATATATTGGGAAAAAAACATAATTCAAAAAGATACATGCACCCCAATATTCATTACAGCAGTATTTACAATAGCCAAGACATGGATGCAACCTAAATGTCCGTCAACAGATGAATGGATAAAGAAGATGTGGTATATACACACAATGGAATATTACTCAGCCATAAAAACGAATGAAATAATGCCATTTGCAGCAACATGGATGGACCTAGAGATTGTCATACTAAGTGAAGTAAGCCAGAGAGAAAAAAACAAATATCATATGATATCGCTTATATGTAGAATCTAAAAAAAAAAAAGATACAAATGAACTTATATCAAAAACAGAAATAGACCCACAGACATAGAAAACAAACCAATGGTTACCAAAGGGGAAAGGGGTTTGGGTTTAATACATACACATTACTATATGTAAAATAGATAACCTACTGTAGAGCACAGGGAACTATACTCAATATTTTGTAATAACCTATAAGGGAAAATAATCTAAAAAGGAATATATATATATTATATAATATATATATAACTGAATCACTTTGTTGTACACCTGAAACTAACACAACATTGTAAGTCAACTATACTTCAATAAAAATATAAAAATTTACAAAAAGAAAAGAAAAGCAGAGGCATGTATAACACAATAACATTTACATAAATTAAAAATACGTGCATACAAGACAACAATACCTATAATTCAAAAATACATGCAATAAAAAAGGTAATATCCCACAGACATTAAGAGGGAGGCCTATGAGGACAGGAGAGGAAAGGAATAGGGAATGAGAAAGGATAAATAGCATAAGAGCAGGACCTGGCATTGACCAAAGACTAGCTCAACCTTCTGTTCTTAATGATCAAGAACCATGACATAATGCGATTTCTACTTTTCTCCCCTGGGGAGTTTCAGAAGAATAAGTTGGGATTTCATGAATCTGTGTTTAACAAGCATTATCTTTATGTCTTCTGATCAGAAAAGTTTAAATATTTTAAGCAGGAGATTTGTTTCTTATCAAGGCCTAATCAAAACTGAAGTTCTCTTCTGTTAGTAATGTACTTACTAATATATTTATGCAATTTGAAATGGACCATGAAGATTTTTGCTTTTTAATTTGGTACTCATATGTCGTGACCATGAAAATACACTACAGCCTGGACAAACCTTCTCTGGAACTGCACTGCAGTCCAAGGCTCTTCTTCCCTTCTCTTCCCTCTTTTCAATTCCCTTCCCTCCATCTCCTTGCTACCCTCTCTCCTTCCACAGATATCAGACCTGCATCACGGTCTGAAGGCTCTCCCTGCCTTCTCCTACCTCTTCCAATACATCGCATGTACATCTAATCTCATCTTAGCATTCGTTTCCCAGTGGACCTGAACTAAGGCAAGTGATCATGGGAGTGGTCCAAAAAACAGGCAGTAAGATGGAGATTTGGGGCTGGTTTACTCACTGCCCAGCAGGCAAATAGGATATCATCCCAAATGACAGGTGGGGCACCTTGGCCCAGGGTGGAGGCTAAATTGTTAAAGATGTTAGTGGTGATGACCTGGGGAAATGGTCCAAGGTAGGGAAACAAATATGCAGGGCAATGATTCAGACAGGCATGGAATCTGACAGAGCATAGCATACAAGCAAGAGGCCCTCTTCACAGGGAAGGATGTGAGAGTGGGCCTATGGTTCACTAGTCCATGCATACCATCATCCACAAGCAGCCAGCCTTATGGAACACTGGACCAGCTCTAAGACAATACTCTGGAAGGGTTAGGTACCATTCTCCAGGATATAACATATGTATTTAATCAAAGAGCTGTGCTATGTCCCCACTAGGAAGAAGACATGGTCCTAGAAACCAAGGGGTGGAAGCATAATGACTTTATCATTGTTCCCAGTGACCCACTTGGATTTTTTTTCTTTCTCATCCCCACAATTCTGGGCTCTACAAGGTTGGAAGATCCTAAAAGAGACCACTCTTGGAATCCCATTCTTGCAGGGGACACAGGAAGGTCCTATTGAACTACAAACTTTGACTACCCTGAGTGCCCTTTGTACTCCTTTGACTAGGGACTGGCAGGCGATAGGTCATTTGGCAGGTAATTGACCCCAATTGGGAGGAGAGGAAGGCTGCTCTCCTACACGCTTACCCTTTGGTAACTGTGATCAGATATATGCAGCAAACCTAGTCTGGGAAAGGTATGATTGCCAAGAGTTCAGACACCTCAGGAATGAAGGTTTGGATAATCACTATCAGGTAAGCCACAAATATCTGCTGAGGTGATAGTGGAGAGTGAGGGGCATTGGGAATGGATAGTAGAGCAGGTTGAGGATGAGCCCCATTATGGCCCTGAGTCCCCCCACAGTGATGGAGGCTGTAGTTCATGTCACTAACCAATCACTTCTATGTTTGCCCCAGAAAGAAAGGCTCATGGAAACCCTGGAGGAATTTCTTTCTGAACGGGCATGGAGAAGTAGATCTGTGTGGCACAAGGGGTGACTGTGGCAGTCTGAGAATTTTGCTACAGGGAGCATCAATGACGGACACCCCAGCTCCTGCCCCTCTGGACTCAGCACTATGTTTGTTCTGAGGCAACACTTAGTGCAGACAGTTCACAGCCAATGACTGAGCACAGTGAGCCCTAATGTGGACTAATTCTGGTGAGATATGGGGCTCTTCCAATGGGTCTCTCGGCTTACGGGCTCCGCATCAGCCTGGCTGAACCTCCTTGGAACTGCACTGGAGTCTGAGAGTCTTTCTATCTTCCTTCCTTCCCTCTCTTCTCCCAGAACTACATCACAATCTAAGGCTCTCCCCTCCTTCTCCTGCTCCCCCACCCCCAAATAAATCTTTTCACATCTACCTGGCATCTGTTTCTCAGTGAACCTTAACTACACACAATGGAATAAAACTGATCAAAATTCCTATCTTTGTAAGTGATGCCACAAACTATACAACTACGTGAAGCTGTACGTTTTATGCATCTCATCTTCCTGACACATCTGGTCTTGTGGCAGATCTAGAAGTTACAGATGAAAATTGTCACTGGTAAATGGCCTGGTAAAATGGCCTGAAGATATAAGTATTCCAACGATGAAACGGTTTCTCATATTCATAATTGTCAATGTACATATTGTAAAATTAATTTGATTATATATTGTAAAAGTAAAAAACAATTATAGCCCAACATAGTATGGTAGCAATTTTAAAATACATTAAAAATTCTCTTATGTATGCCTTAATTTCTGATTATTTACACTTTCCAGAAATATTGATCATGCCAAAATACAAATATGATGGGAAGTACCCTAGAGAAAACCCAAAATAATTATTTTATTATTCTCTTATAAATATCATAGCAAAACTAAAATCTTTCGTAATCAAAATCACATGGAGAAAGAAAATAACACAATAGACAAGAAAATATAAGTAATGAAAATGACAACAATAAAGATGAAGATGACTAGGAGAATGAGAATCTAGACACTCCTAAAGGGAAAAAAAATTGGAAAGAAGATAAAAGTAGTAGTAAAGAAAAAACAATTTCTTAGTTAACAGGGAACATGCAAAGATCAGCGGCAGCTTTATTTTGTTGAGAGACATGATCTTTCAATTTGGTGATATAGCGATTAGTTAATCAATAGTGAATGAAATTATTAGAGACACTTCCCCCCCCCAAAAAAAAATTAAGATCCCAATAATATTTTTAGACAGTCATATAGGACATACAATGAACAAAAGGAATGCTTCTCAAACAGGTATTATTTGAAAACATTTTAGAAGTGATAAAACTGTTGTGAGATCCTGGCTTCCTCTAAGACTAAAAATTAAATGTTTTGTTTTGTTCACAAACGTTTTTCAACAATATGGATATACTTACATCTGACACATTTTTCTGACTGAATGTTATATGGAGAACCCCCTCAAAAGTCATTTGGGTTTCACAGAGCAGAAGGAAGCAAGTTCACCTGGATTGCACATAAATCAAATAAAGATGTACTGAACAGATGAACAGACCAGGAAGAATAGCCAGTTTTATTTTCAAATAAAAAGAGTAGCTGTGGTTATTTAATTTTAAGCGAAAGAAGTTTGCCTTTCAGACATCATGAAGTAACCTGGTGTACTTTGAACAATGGAAATTTCGTGGACTACATTAAACAAATGGCTAAACTCGATCCTTTTTCCCCATGGTCACATGGAAATGTCAAAATTAAAAACTCAAGTGATCTATTTATCCAAAATAATTTATGAAGAATTCGTAAAAACAGTGTGGAAACATGTACAAAATGAAACAGCAAATTCAATAAATTAACCAGACAACAGATACTATTCCATTCTTGTAGATGCCACAACAGATGTGACAAATACCAATCAGATGGTAATTGTGTGACACAGTTAAGATGGGAAACCGTAAAAACTATTTTTAATCTTTTTTGCCAACTGAAAATCATCTTTCTGTTATTTTATTCAACAAGGTAGGATTCTGGACGATTATAACCTGCCGTTGAACAACAGCCATTGTCAGTCTTAGGACAACACTTCTATTAAGCACGACTTAAAACATTAATATGTTTGCATATATGCCATGTAAGGCTCATTCCTTTTACATCATTTGTGTTTTGCAAAGTTATGTCTTTCCAATTTGCCCCAAAGATGGACTGTTTTAAATATGTAGGCTATTATGGAACTGTGTCCCCGCCCCCCAAATTCATATGTTGAGCCCCTAACCCTCAGAATGAGGCTGTATTTGGAAATAGGGTCTTTAAAGAAGTGATTAAGTTAAAATGAGACTGTTAGGGTGGGCCCTAATCCAACTGACTAACGTCTGTATAAGAAGAAGCAATTAGGACACACACACACACAGAGGGAGGATCACGTGAGGACACAAGGAGAAGACAGCATCTGCAAGCAAGGAGAGAGGTCTCATCAGAAACCTTCTCTGCCAACACCTTGATCTTGGACTCCAATACCGTGAGAAAATAAATTCTGTTGTTTCAGCTACCTAGTCTGTGGTATTTTGTTACGGCGCCCCTAGCAAACTAACGTATATGCTAACCTGGATTTTTCTTTAAAGAAACTAAATGTAATCATATGGTCTACCTCCTATAGGGTTGTTCAAGTCTTGCATTTTAAGGATAACCTATATTTTCAAAGATTTGGAAGAGAGACCTATATCCAAGTCCATTTTCCTTTTTGAAAAATGTTTATTCAAAAAATTGATACAGCCAATTATGCCATTTTAATTGCAATTTGTATAGACATTGGGAACATTAAAAATGCTTGATTTGGGCTTCCCTGGTGGCACAGTAGTTGAGAATCTGCCTACCGATGCAGGGGACACGGGTTTGTGTCCCGGTCCGGGAGGATCCCACATGCCGCGGAGTGGCTGGGCCTGTGAGCCATGGCCGCTGAGCCTGCGCGAACAGAGCGTGTGCTCCGCAACGGGAGAGGCCACAACAGTGACAGGGGCCCGCGTACTACAAAAAAAAAAAAGCTTGATTTGGACATATACGAAGGGTATTTTCTTTTGTCATCTATAAATTTATATATTTAACAACAGAAGTAAAACTCATTTAAAATTACTAGAATCTTAAAGTGATAAAGATGATTGATGAAATCAATAGGAATTATTTCGACATAAAGCAGATTGTAACCAAAAACTTTTCAGGTCATACAAAAACCCATAATGCATTAAGAATTATAGAGCCATTTTTATGTCTCCTTTGGGAAAATGTCTATTCAGCTTCTCTGCCCATTATTAAACAAGGTTGTTGGCGGGGATCGGGGGGGTGGGGGGCCATTGAATTGGATGAGTTCTTTAAATATTTTGTATATTAACCTCTTATCAGACTTTTCCCAAAGAAGACATACAGATGGCCAACAGGCACATGAAAAGATGTTCAACATCACTAATTATTCGGGAAATGCAAATCAAATCCACAGTGAGATCACCTCATGCCGGTTACAGCAGCTATTATCAAAAAGGCAAGGCATAACAAGTGTTGGCAAGGATGTGGAGAAAAGGGGATCTTCATACACCATTGGTGGGAATGTAACTTGGTGCAACCACTATGAAAGACGGTATGGAGATTTCTCAAAAAATTAAGAATAGAACTACCATATGATCCAGCTATCCCACTTCTGGGTATTTATCCAAAGAATACAAGAACACTAATTCAAAAAGAGATATGTACCTCTATGTTCATTGCAGCATTATTTACAACAGCCAAGATATGGAAACAACCAAAGTGCCCATTAACAGATGAACGGATAAAGAAGATATGATATATATAATATATACTATATAAGATATGATATATATTATATATGCACACACAATGGAATATTACTCAGCCATAAAAAAGAATGAAATCTTGCCATTTGCAACAACATATATAGCTCTTGAGGGTGTTAGGCTAAGTGAAATAAGTCAGAGAAAGACAAATACCATATGATTTCACTTATACATGGAATATAAAAAATGAACAAAATAAATGAACAAACCAAACAAAAAATAGGCACACAGATACAGAGAACAGAGTAGTGGTTACCAGGGGGTAAGGGGTAGGGGGTGGGGAAGGCCCAAATGGGTAAAGGGGATCAACTGTATGGTGACAGGTGGAAACTAAATTTTTGGTGGTGAGTACACTGTAGTTTATACAGAAGTAGAAATATAATGTTGTACACGTGAAACTTACACAATGTTATAAAACTGTTACCTCAATAAAAGGTAAATTTTTTAAAATAAAATTAATTTTAAAGAAAGAAAAATAGATTCATTTCAAACAGAAATAATGAATAGGTTCTTTGATTGTTTGGTAACACATTAATGAAGATAATGATACATAAAAATGCATGGGAAAAATATAAATTCCTGCTGATTTAACAAAATTCTGATATCATCCAAGATACTAATATAAAATTCATATTGCTCTGCCTAAACAAGTACATCACTTTTCAGTGACAAACTACCTATTGAGTGTTGTCAATTCAAAGATTATTTAAAATTTTCCCTGCACTAGAAATCTTGAAATGCTCTGATGTCTTATAGCCCATACATGAAAGAAACTGAATTGAGGTTTTTCCAAATTAGTCAACAATAAAAATAGATGAGACAGTGTTGATAATGAAAAGATGAATAAAATCCACATACACTTAGAAATTAAAAACAGACTATTAAATCATAGTTCAAGTATCAAAATTAAATTTTAAAACACTTAGAAATGAATAAAACAAACATAACTTGCGGAGTGAGGTAAAAATGACCCTTCAAATGAGAGAGTGTTGTAGAAAAGAAGAGTGATTGAAAATGAATGTGTTAAGTGTCCAACTAACAAGTTAGAAAAAACAGGATAAGCCTGCGGGAAGGAGATAATAATGATAAGAGCAGAAATGAACAAATTAGAAAACAATTACGAGAGAGAAAGTCAATAAAACCAAAGTTGGTTCTTTAAAAATATTTATTAAAAGGTCAACCTCTTGTAAAATTGAGCAAGGGAGAGAAAGAGAAGGTGCGCCCAAGTGATCAATACTAACATTGAAAAGATTGTATCTCTGTTGTATGCATGGTTATAATATTAAAAGTACTATGAACAAGCTTATATTAATATAAACTTGAAAATAAAGACAAAATGCAGAAATCCTTAAAAAAATATATCCCAAAAAGTGACTCAAAATAAGTATGTACCTATTATATATGCAATAGGCAAGTTTTACCAAACTTTATGAAATAAATAATTCTAGTCTCATACAAACTTAGACAGAAATGTAAAACGGGGGAAAACTTAAGAATGCATTCCATGGGGCATTTTAACTTTGATACTAAAACTGGAAAAGAATGGTATAAGAAGATTATAGGTCAATCTAACTTGGGAACATGATGCAAAATTTTTAAATAAAACATTAGCAAACTGAATCTAGCATGTACAGGAAACCAAAACATACCATGACCAAGTTGTATGTTTATCCCAAGAATGCAAGAGTGCTTTAATATTATAAAATCTATATATGTCAGTTACCACATAAAATATATTAAAGGAAAAAAGCCATGTGATCATTTCAACAGATGTAGAATAAAAATTGTATAACAGTATCACTCATTTTTATTAAAATCCCTATCAGATTAGAAACAGAAGAGAACTTTCTCACACGAATAAAGGATAACTACCAAAATTTTGTATAAACTATCAGTTTAAGTGGGAAACATTGAAAATATTCCCTTTAAAATCAGGAACAACACAAAAAGTTCCACTGCTATTCAACATTGTACTAGAAAACCAAGCCAGTACAATAAATCGAGAGAAAAAAATGGGATACAAGGAATGGAAAGAAAGGAAGAAAAACAGGCATTTTTCACAGATGCTATACAGACATAGAAAACCCAAAAAATCTATAGATAAATTATTGGAATTATGAGTTTGATGAGGTAGCTGGCCAAAAGATCAATACACGAAAATCAATTGCATTTATATATACCAGCCCACAAAGAGCAAATGGACTCTAAATACCCATTTACCATGGCAACAACAGGAACCAAAAATACTGAAGAAAAAATCTCACTCCAAAAAATGTTCACAATCCTTATGGATAAACTATAAAATGTTATTGAACGACATTAAAGAACTAAAAAAATAGGATCCCATATTCATGAACAGGAAGATGCAAATATTCTAAACATGTAAATATGCCCCCAAGTTGATCTATAGTTTCCATTTTTAGCACAACTAAAATCCCTATATTGCTTTTGGTGGAACTTGACGATCTGATTCTAAAATGCATACAGAAGAGCAACATGCTAGGAATCATCAATACTTCTGATGAAGAGGAATGAAGTGGATGTACTTGCCCACCAGATATTAAGACATCATCAAACTTTAATAATTAACACAGTAACGTCTTGGTGCAAGAATAGACCAACTGACCAGTGGAACAGAATAGACAGTTCAAAAACAGGACATCTACTACATGGCAGAGGTTCTAAAGCAGTTCTGTGGGGAGAAGATGTGACTGTCAGTAAACACGTTACCTGGTTATCTGTAAGTAAGGCTGGTCATCTATAAATAAAGTTAGATACCTACTGTCTTTGTCTGCTAGGGCTGCCACAAAAAAATACCACAAACTGGGTGGCTTAAACAAGAGAAATGTGTTTTCTCACAATTTGGAGTCCAAGATTAAGGGGTCAGCTGGTTTGGTTTCTGATGAGACCCACCCCCCTCCTTGGCTTGCAGGTGACACTTTGTCCCTGTGTCCTCACATGGCCTTTCTTCTGTGTGTGCATGCTTTCCTGGTGTCCCTTCTTCATCTTATAAGGACACCAGTCGTATTGGATTAGGGCCCCACCCTTATGACTTCATTTAACCTTAATTACCTCCTGAAAGGCCCCATCTCCAACACAGTCACATGGTGTGGCGGGGGAGGTGTTAGGACTTCAACACATGAATTCGGAGGGGACATAATTCAGTCCATAACACCTTCTATGTACCATTAGAAAGAAAAATCTGTTCCAGATTGATTGAGGACTTAAATGTGAAAAACAAAACTTTAAAACTTATTAAAAGTGAACATAGGTGTGAAGTAACAGTTTTCAGACATTGGACATCAGGCGGCACAGGTCCACCATCCCTGAGAAAATGGAAATTAACAAAGTAAGCCCTGGAACTGTCCCAATTTAGTGCCTAAAGAAAGTTTCCAGGTCACAGCGCAGGAAGGAGGAACCCAAACAGAGCTCCTAGAGTTAAGGAGACAGCGTTGAGGATTGAGGGAGGCCAAGGCAGCTGGGATTTATGGGTAGAGTGCCAGAAAGATGGCTGCAAAGAGAGCTCTGGACATGCACAGAGGTTTTGCCTTGAACATTCAGCTGATTATTGATCAGCTCATGCATGTGCTGAGAACCAGGGAAAGAATACCAGAAAGGAGCAGTTGGAAAAATTCCCGAGATCACACAGGGCAAATGCAGCCCAAATGGAAAAACCTCGTACTACACAGGACAACAGAGTACTCAGAAAAGTACTGCTTCAGTAATAGGGCTAAATTAACCATAGACTAAAGGCTGCTTTGGTCCCACCTAGACAAGCTTAAACACAAGCTTTGAAAAGACAAAACTATTTCCAAGCAGCTTCACTGCATCCCAGAATAAAGTTCAAGACTGCCCAAAGGAATATAAAGATATAATATATCCGGCTTGCACAATATGAAATTCACAATGTCTGGCATCTAATAGCAAATTTCCAGGCATGCAAAGAAGAAAAAATATGCCAAAGAAGAAGGAAAATATGATCTATAGTGAGAAGAAAAACCAATTAATAAAAACAGACCCAATGAAATGAAATACAGAATTAGTGGATAAGGATGTTAAAACAGCTATCATAATATATTCCAAATATTCTAGAAAGTAGAGATGTTAATCATGAGATGTTAAGAAAAGGCATGAAAGAGGTTTTTTTGAAAGACCCAAATAAAACTGCTACAGATGGAAAATACAAAATCTGAGATGAAAAATACACTGGATGGGATTTTAAAACAATAGACATATTTTAAGAAAAGATTAGTAAATTTGAAGACATGGCAATAAAAACTATCCAAAATGCAACACAGAGAGAAAAAAGGCAAAAAACAAACAAACAAAAAACCCCACAGAACATCACAGGTGTGTGACAATATGTAATCAGAGTCCTGCAGGAGAGGAGAGAGGACAGAAAGGGGACCATCAACAGGAATTGAAGAAATAATGGCTGAAATTATCCCAGATTTCATGAACTATATCAAAAAATTATTCCAAATTTAATCCAAATACCTTCAATTTAAGAAACTCATTGTGTCCATGAATGAATGCATCATGGATAAAGAAAATGTGATGTATTAATACAGTGGAATATTATTCAGCTATGAGGAAGAAGGGAATCCTACCATTTGCGACAACATGGACAAAACTTGAGGATATTATGCTAAGTGAAATAAGACAGAGAAAGACAAATACTGCACAGTATCACTTGTATGTGGAATCTAAAAGAAACCAAAAAAAAAAAAAAAACCCCAAAAAGAGAAACGAACTCACAAATATAGAAAATAGATTGGTGGAGGTGAGTAGTGGGCAGAATGGGTGAAGGTGGTCAAAAGGTACAAAACCTTGTTTGTTTTAGAAGCACAAAAATAGATATTTCAAAATTTAAGCCCTGGAAATATAATGTATAGCACAGTGACTATAGTTAATAATACTGTATTGTATATTTGAAAGTTGCTGAGAGTAAATCTTAAAAGTTCTCATCATAAGAAAAAACATTTGTAATTATGTGTGGTGATGGCTGGTAACTGGACTTATTGTGATGATCATTTTGCAATACATACAAATATTGAATCATGCTGTACACCTGCAACTAATATAATGTTATCTGTCAATTATATCTTAATATTAAAAAAAGGAAAAATTCAACAAAGTTTCCAGTGAGTTCTTTCTTGAAACCCTTCAAGACAATCATTAGAGGGCTTCCCTGGTGGCGCAGTGGTTGAGAGTCCGCCTGCCGATGCGGGGGACGCGGGTTCGTGCCCCGGTCCGGGAAGATCCCACGTGCCGCGGAGCGGCTGGGCCCGTGAGCTATGGCCGCTGAGCCTGCGCGTCCGGAGCCTGTGCTCCGCAACGGGAGAGGCCACAACGGTGAGAGGCCCGCGTACCGCAAAAAAAAAAAAAAAAAAAAAACACAATCATTAGAAACTGCAAACACAGAGAACCTGATTTTTTTATGCATTCATAAAAAGACAGCAGTTCGTAGTTAACTGAGGGCGGGGATATACAGAAGATTGGAAATGGTGGTGTTTCCTACTTCTTCAGGATAGACTGCAGGTGATTTAATTCCAGATCATTGATGATTTTAGACTTGGAACAACTCCCAGACATCATTTTATCTGTGTCCTCTGGTTACACATATAAGAACTGAGAACCAAGGCGTTGACCAAGTTAAATGACTTGTCCAAGGTGACGTAAAATGTTAGTTACAGAATTGCCACTAGCATTTAAGTTCCTTGATTCCCAGTCTTGAGTACTTTCCAGTAAATCAGAGAAAAAATCTTTTTCTTTTTTTTTTTTCTCACTAAATCCCGGTACCCTGGCAAACCACAGGGTACTCCCAATAAACAAACAAATATTTTTGACCAAAATACTTCCAGAGACGAGCCATGAAAATGTGAATATGTTTGGGGGTAAAGAATAGTTTAACTGGAGTGTGAGCTTGATTGAGGAGACATGAGGGAGAAGACATAGTGTGGTTCTCAATGCATGTTCTGGGGACCTGGGGCACTTTCATAGGGTCTGTGAGGTCAAAACTATTCCCCATTCTTACTTACATGTTATTTCCCTTCTCACTCTCCTTCTCTCTAAGTATACAGTAGAATTTTCCAGGGGCTACATGACCTGTGATATCACGACAGATTGAATGCAGAAGCAGATAGGAGAATACAGCTGCCTTCTATTAAGTCAGACACTCGAGAGATTTACAAAAATGTGAAACAATGCCACTTTTCTCACTATTTTTTTTTAAAGTTATTTTTTTCATAAAATGTGTTATGTTAACATTATGTTACCATGTTTGTTACTATTATTTTTACATATATAAGTAAATATTTAAAAATTTTTTCAGTCTTAACTTCCAATCACAATAAATAGTGACAGATGTAGCCCATGTAAATGAAAGCTCTTTGGGGTTTTCAAGAATTTTTAAGAGTGAAAAGGGATCCTAAAACAAAAAAGCTTGAGAATCACTGTTATAGAGGATTTCTAAAACTACGTTGAAGAATTTGTCTTTCATTCACAGGCAGTGGCTTTCACTGAAGGGTTTTGAACAGGGAAGTACAAGGTTAGAGTCAGGCTTTGGGGAAGACTTATCTGACTTATCTGTGGGTAGATGGACAATAAAGGGGGGTGGTGAAGATAAGACAATCAGGAGGCCATAAAGATGCTGCTGAGAAGCAGTGAGACGGTGGGATTAGGTAGAAGAAGCAGGCAAAGGGACATAGCAGTAGGATTCATGAGCGAGACAACTGATGGGACGCCAGGGGCACTGGAGAGGAAAATGACCAATGTGTCCCCTAGTTGACCAAGAGAGTGGTGGTACCATTAACAGAAGTAAGGAAGTGGGGAAGAGGCTGTGCTTTTAGGTGGTGTGAGTTTAAGCTCTGACACTTTAGCCCTGGGGCAAAATTGTGAATCTGACGAGCAGATAGCTGGAAATGTGGAACTGGTATTTGAGAGAGGTCAGTTCACGTTGGACATGTGGAGTTGAGTTGTGTTTGAGATTATGAAGACATTCCCCAGGGAGACTCTGGGAGAGATAGAGATCGGGAGCAAAAGACCCAGAGGGGCAACAATGAGGTGAGGGAAGCTCGGATCCTAAAGGCAGAGGAAGAACTTGGATTTTGCAATGTCTCAGAAGCCAGGAAGGGAGTGCTTCCAGAAGAGAGTAAATGACACCCAGAAGCCTATAGGGTTGGGGGCCTAAGGGAATTTCTCTGATTAAGAGATGTCTCCGGAAATTTGAAATGTCATTTTATTGGAGTGGTGGATGTGGGTCAGATCACAAGAGGATGCGTGTGGGCTGAGAAAGTCTGAAAAGAAGTTTAGCAGCAAGAGAAGAGAGTGAGAGAAGATGGTAGCCCACTCAGAGAATGGAGAAACTCTCTGAGGATGAAGATATTCAGAGAAAGAGCAGAGATCCCAGATAAGCTCACTCTTCGGAGTCGGAAAGCAGTCTAAAAAAGAGGAAAAGTATTGATTCGTGTCTAGAAAATGAGTGGCTAGGATGTGAAAAAAGAAAGAATGCGTGACAGTGTCAAAGGCAGCAGAAATCTAGGGATTCTATTCCTGCCAACAACAAAACACAAAAAGCATCTAGGTAGAGAAAAACTTCGGGAGCTTTAACAGTAGTAAACTTTCAAGAGCAGTTTCCTCTGAAAAGTAGGACTTAGGGAGATTTTATTTTTGCATATTCTTCTGTACAGTTGGAAAGCTTTCAATTTTTAAATTATGAGTTTGTATTTCATTTATAATGAAAAATATTCATGCCTCATCTAAATGAATGTGGTGTCCTGGATTGTGTGGGACAGCCAGAGGACACTAGCAGGAAAACTGGTATTTAGTTAAGAGTAACATATTGCTGTTGTTTTCTTAATTTGGAAAAATGGACCATGATAATGTAAGATGTTAACATTAAGGGAAACTAGGTGAGGAGTATAGTCGTTCATCAGTATCCCAGGGAGATTGGTTCCAGAACACCTGTGGATACCAAAATCTGCAGATGCTCAAGTTCCTTATATAAAATGACGTAATATTTGCACATAACATGTGCACATCCTCCCATATACTTTAAATCATTTCTAGGTTACTTGTAATACCTCATCTAATGGAAGTACTATGTACATAGTTGCCAGCTTGTGACAAATTCAAGTTTTGCTTTCGGGAAGTTTTTGGAATTTTTTAAAAAAATATTTCCATCCACGGGTGGTTGAATCCACTGTCGCAGAACCCCCAGATTCAATGGGTGAACCATATTGTAGGAACTCTCTCTACCATCTCTGCAGCTTTTCTGTAAATCTAAAATTATTCCAAATGAAAGTTTATCTTTCAAAATGAGTTCATGAAACCATGAGTAAACAAATATAACCGAGGCACAGAATTCTGTTAGGAAAATAGTGGCGAATTAAGATGAATGGGTGGGAAAGGGGCCAAGTCGTAGAAGACGTTGCATGCCTGGCTAGAGATTTTGGACTTGGATTCTGCGGTCCATGTAATGTCACTGAATGTAGGAGGATGGTGAGGTGTTTGAAGGAGAAAGGAACAGAGCAGAGCCTTGAAATGGGTGCTCTGTCCCCAGAGAGGCTTGAATGTCATCATTCCAGGCTCCCTGAAAAGCAATTCAAATAACACAGTAACATTTTCCCTATCATACTTTCCTCAGTTATTAAAATGCTAATGCTGGGTTAAAGGGAACCAGAGAGCACAGAACCTTCCAGAGTCCATGGAGCAAACTCTAAATTAAATGGAACCAGAACTCACAGAACCTTCTGGAGTCCATGGCACAAACTCTGAATTAAATGGAACCAGAACACATAGAACCTTCTGGAGTCCACTGAGCAAACTGAATTAAATGGAACCAGAACTCACCGGGAGGCTCCAGGCTCAAAGAACCTTCAGGAGTCCACCATGCATCTTTCCCCCGTCAGGCTTGGCACTCAGGTTGGTCACCGCCGTTGTGCTGGGCTGTGCTCACCCGTCCTCTCAGCCTGGCTGCTCTGACCCCTCCTGCAGCCCTGGGACTGCTGACTCTGCACTGTTTTGCGTTGCTGCCTCTCACTGCAGTGCGGGCAGGAGACGAATTCTCCTCCTCACTGTGGACCACTTGCTGGGCCACTGGCATCACCTGGATCTTGTTAAAGTGCCGAATCCTAGCCTTCGGCAGTGGATGGTTAGAGAATCTGCATTTGACAAGGTTTCTCAATAATCTGCAGCTACATAACCAATCACTCTAGACTGTAGGTGCTAAAAACAGTAAATATTTATGATCTCACGCCCTTTCTTGTTATTTTCATTTATTTTTTTATTGAAGTAGAGTTGATTTACAGTGTTGTGCCTATCTCTGCTGTATGGCAAATGACTCAGTTATACACATACAGAAACTCTTTTTTTTACTATTCTTTTCCATTATGGTTTATCCCAGGATATTGAATATAGCTGCCCGTGCTCTACAGTAGGACCTTGTCGTTTACCCATCCTATATGTGTGAGTTTACCTCTGCTCACCCCACACTCCCAATCCTTCCTTCCCACACCGCCCACCCGTCCACACCCTTTCTGAGGGTCAGGGAGCAGCTTCACTGGACGGCTCCGGCTCAGTCCTTCCTAAGGCTGCAGTAAGACTTGGCCGAGGCCTGCCTGGGGCCCGAGGGCCCACCCACTGCCCGGCCAGTTAATGCTGATGTGGCCAGAGGTGATAGCTCCTTGTCATGGGGCCTCTCCAACCCACGGGACAACTCGAGGGTCCTGACAACATGGCAGCTGGGGTCCCACAGCAAGTGGTCCAGGAGAAGCAGGAGGAAGTCCCAGTGCCTCCAAAGTCACCTGTGTCGTTACACAGGTTGGCCTCGCTCAGACGGGGTGGGACAACTGAGGCCCTGACTGCCATCGGGCAGGCTCACTGGGACCGACGTGAGGCTGCCCACCATGCCCGTTACAGTTGTGGAAGCACTAGCTTCTCCCCGAGCTCACAGCCCTGATGCATGGAGGCTGGGAAAGTTTTTGAGATTCATTGGTGTTGGTGGCATGGGGACTCCTCAGGGCAGTGGGCTGCTCGCTCCGGCCAGCCCTAAGGCCTCGCTGGCCCCCTGCTGCAGACGCCCGTCGGATGAACACACCGCAGCTCACTGACACTTGGGGCTAATTGAACACCATGGTGCCCCGTGAGCGCCACTGTCTCCCCAAGGAGTCGAAGCGACTCCCTCTCCCACCAGCATCTCCATTCCTCCACATGCCATCAGCACTTGGTTTTGTCCAATTTCTATTTTTTACCCCTTTGGTGGGTGTGAAATGGATCTCGTAGTTTTCATGTGAATTTCCAAGGTTACTAATAAAGGCTTATTAGCCATTAGTTTGCCAGTGAAATGCCCATTTTTCTACTACACTGTTTCTTTCTTGACCATTGGTGTCCTTTGTATATTTTGGATATTAATCCTTTGCAGTTACATGTGTTAGAAAAAAATTCGAATGCTTGGTAAAACTACCAGATACTGGGGGAGATGCAAATGGCTGATTAACTCTCCCCCAATGAGCCTTCAAGCCCTGAATGATGATTACTTGGCCTCACTCTATAACCATAGTCTTGGAGCAGACTTTTTATGAAAAATTAGTATTGGAATGGGGTGCCGCTTCTACTCTAGAGCCAAGAACAGTCCCTTGGAGGTTATTGCTTCATTGTAGAGAGGGATTTAAAAGACCCTCAAAGTTATGAAAATGTAAGCAAACAGGCAATCTTTGCCAGTGAAAGTTTGGGTGTGGGTGTAGGTGTAGGTGTGGTTATGTAAAATAGGTGTGTATTTGTTGCTTAGCAACATTTGCCTTTCTCCTTTAGGTGCAAGGGGGAGATCCCTTGTTGGGATGTGCTGAGGTGATCCCATGCAGGGGGAGCGAACCAGGCACCGCAGGGAGGCTGGCACTGGGTTCTTCTCCAGCATGGCCCACCTGGCACTGTTCTAAGCATTAGGGGGAAATGGCTGAGCGTGTGAGAAAAGAGAAGTGTCCTCAGAGCTCAGGGGGACGCTGCTGGGGTGATGGGAAGAAAAGAGCTGAATCAATAGGAGTATCTTAGCAACCATGAACAAGTTTCCTACCATCAGAATGTGCAGGACCACATGTAATCTCACGTGGCAGAGTCCCAAGCCACGGCATTAGTGAACTGGTCACGTTTCCTGGTTTTCTCTCTCTTCCTGGCTTCTTGCAGTAGCACCGATCTTCTTTGAACTAAGTCCGTAGTATTCCTGCCCAAGGAGGGTGGTTGGGGGAGGCCTCGGGGAATAAGAGGACCTCCCGTCACTGAGGGCAGGTGGGTGCTTGAGCAAAACACTGAATAAATAAAAGTGAGGTGACTGTGTTTGTACTCCAAGCTAGTAGCTGTGGATCATTCCAGATACACCGTTGACAAGGATTTTTACCAAGTGAGTCATTTCCCTTACGGTCTTTCTCTAAATTTCTTAAATGTATTCCCACAACACCTGCAGTTAAGCCCAGTGTTTCTTGGAATATAAGAAGCAAAGTACACAGCCTATCTCTGAGAAAAATGGACCCCGAGGGTAATAGTGAGGACTTTGAGAAAGGAAATCTGCATGTGCTAGTCTGATTCTTTATGCTTCTTCTTCCTTACGTCCCAGCATGCTGCCTGTTTGAAGCCATCTCACAAGGACATTTGCAGGATCTGCTAAGTTGGCCATTCCACGAAAGCAAGAGTCCTGCTTTGCTTATTGACCTATAAGAGGGACAGGTAGAAACTCAGTAAATATTTATTGAACAAACAAATGCACCTAGTGAGCTAAGGGGCATGAAAGTATCTAAACACTACTATGTACAATTGAAGATGGATGAGTGTTAATTTCTGTCCATTGAAAACACTACTAGGGAGGGAGAAGTTTCCTCAGGGAGGATTGGTGAGAGGAAGGAACACATTAATACAAACACACTGGGGAGAAAGCTTGTGTGATGGGGGGCTTCAGTCTATGTCCCTCAGAGCTAAATTGAGCCAGAGAACATTTGTTTACTGATGAGTATCCCTACCAAGAGGAAATAGAGAGCTTCAAAGAAGGGGAAGTAAATCTCAATACCCTGGGCCTGATGCCAGATATTCCAGCACATTAAAGATGACAGACAAAGGAGACAACACCTTAAGACCTATTCCAGACTGTATATTTTCCTCCCTTTGTGGGTTAGCCGGCGTTCAGTAATGTGTGTCCAGGAAGTAATAGAGAATGTGGGGAAAGATGTTTTCTGCTGTTCTCTCTGTAATTCTAGGAGCCACACTGTGAGGCTTGAGGTCTAAGTCATGTTGTGATGTCTAGACTATGTGAAAAGAAATGGGACGATGGTAAGATGTAACTTATCCAAGGATGCTTGTGGCTGAAAGTGTACACGTGTACTAATGGTTTGATTCCCCCCAGAGTGGCTGAAGAGGTCAGGGTAGCCTCTACTTACTGGGAAAGAAGAATATTTTATCTTTGATTTTTAAAAATTTTTAAACTTTGTTAGGAAACTCTATTGTTGCAGGTTTCCTGGGACCTTGTACCATGCTTTTTTCATTTTGCTAATGTAGAAAATGATCTAGTAAATCATCTGTGTCTTGCTACTTGTAGCATGGGAAGAGTTTTGAAAAATGTAGAATTTTGAAAAGGCACAAGGTTTCTCTGGCCTGAAAAGCTTATACCTAATTCAGACAAAAGGGCTTTCTGCAAAAGTTAGAATTTCAAAGCATGACAGTTTGAAAGACTGAAACAGCTACAGGTTCCAGAAATCTTGAGTGGAAAAACAAACACATTTTGAAAACTTACTCATGCAGGGCTGGGTTCTCATTACTGTAAAAGTAGAGGTAAGACAGTGGGCAACAAAGTTTTACAATTTATATGCATTTCCTTGTTAGTGAAAGGACCATTTGCTTTATAACTAGGTAAAACATTTCCATGGTTCCAAAACCAAATTCACAAATAGGGTATTTTCAGAGAAATCTAATTTATATCCCTGTTTTTACCCTTATTCTTTCTCTCTCTTATATGTAACTTAAAAAAACAAAAAAACCCCCAAACTTTTGGTTTATCCTTGCATTATTGCTTTGTTATGAGGAAATATCTATAAATATATATTCATAGCTCTCTACTTTCTTGAAATAGATATACTATACATAATTTTCTCCACCTTACTACTTATTTATTTATTTTTTGCGGTACACGGGCCTCTCACTGTTGTGGCCTTTCCCGTTGCGGAGCACAGGCTCCGGACGCGCAGGCTCAGCGGCCATGACTCACAGGCCCAGCCACTCAGCGGCATGTGGGATCTTCCCGGACCGGGGCATGAACCCGTGTCCCCTGCATCAGTAGGCGGACTCTCAACCACTGTGCCACCAGGGAATCCTACTTATTTGTTTCTAAATTTTATTATTTTTTTGGCCACACCGTGTGGCATGCAGAATCTTACTTCCCTGACCAGGGATCGAACCCATGCCCTCTGCAGTGGAAGCGCAGAATCCTAACCACTGGACAACCAGGGAATTCTCTCCACCTTACTTTTTCACTTAACCAGATATCCTGGAGATTTCCCCATGTAGCATATAAAAAGTAGTCCTGATTCCTTATTTCAGCTCCAAAGTATTCCATTACGTTAATTCAACTAGTCCTTGAAGAACAGATATTTGGGTTGTTTCTGATCTTTTACAAAGCCAAAGTTTTTGAGAATGAAGCAATGACTAGTTGTGTCCAACGAATCTGAGCCATCCAATAGAAGATATTGAAGTATTCACTGGATTTGGCAATATGAAGGTCAATGAAATCTTAACCAGGGCTAAGATGTATACACACAACCTACCCAGCAGCATGCAGAACCTAGCTTAGCAAGGATACTTTCAATGTCATGGTGCAAACTGAAATCAGATTATAGTGGGTCACTGGGTGAATGTGAGAAAAAGGAGACAACAGGTAGTATAAACTTCTCTTTGAGGAAGTTGGACAAGAAGGGACACAGAAGTGTAACTAGATAAGTATTTGGAAACAAGAGGGGTTTTATTTGGGGGGGCTCTATTTTATATGTTTATGAATGTTTGTGCAAATGTGTTTGTAGAATAGAAGATATCACAGCATGTTTATTGTTTGGGGAAGGAGCCACAAAGAGAAAGAGTTAAAATGAGAGGAAAAGAAGGTGGTGATTGCAGAGAGATGTTGTCATTCTTCATTTTTGAAGAGAAGGCTCTTAAGGTTGTTGGAAGTATGGTTAGAAAATATAACATGTAACAAGCATCTTTTTAAAAATACATTTCCTGAAATTTATAGGAACTCAACTCACCATGAAAAGGCAACTTTCACTGGCCTCATCCTTGTCCCCTTGAAGCTTATAGTATAAGAGGCATTTATCCTTATTATAGCATTCTATCCTTTTTGGTCCATCACTACCACTACTGCCTAGTCCAAGCCACCATCGTCTCTTGGGACCACTGTAGTAGCCTCCAAACTGGCCTACCTGCTTTCACTCGTGACCTTTCTATGGTTCCCACTTTTCTACAGAGAAGCCAGGAAAATATAACTCAAATCCTGTCTCTCCCCTGCTTTAAACCAGTCAATGACTCCTTATGGCAGTTAGAAAAGATTCCAAAGTCCTTATGAGGGTCTGCAAATGATGATCTGTAACTTCTTCAGCCTCCTTCTCATTGTTCATAACTTGGCTCAAAGGCACCTTTTCTGGCTGCCCTGCCGAAAACAGAACACTGCCTACCCCTTAAAGTCACTGTCTGTCACAGCACCCTGTTTGATTGTCCTCATAGCTTAAATGATCACATCTTCACTTACCTTGTGTTCCTTAGTTCATTGTCTCCCCAATTAAAATATGTGCCAACTGAAAGGAAAACTTCTTGTTCACTGTAGTAAACCCAGTGCCTTAAACAATGCCCAGCACACAGTAGCCACTCAATATACATTTGGTAACTGTATTAATATTGTTCTTTGACTTTTGCAAGGACCTGCTATAGTAATCTTCACATCCTTTTACCTCTTGTTTTCTCTCCTTTTATTTCACACAAAGCATTTCAATTCAACAGTTATGACTTTGGGGAATAAATACAATGGCAGAAACTTTGAAACGGACAAAATTTGAGTTGGAACTCCTTAACAACAAAATGCAAATTTCAGGAGCTTTATGTAGGCAAAGTGGAGTATCCCTGAGTTAACTGGAAAAAAACCTGATCACCTTGTCTCAAGTGGAAAAGTGCAACATTAGCCTTTCTTTTGAAAGATGAGATAACTCAGTGTACGTGCTGATGCAGAGTGGAAGAATCCTTTAGGAAACCAGAAGGGTATTTTTTGTGAGGGAGTGACCCCTTCTATCTAGTCGTACAACTAAATTGCAGCCTGTGGCTGTCCCACTATGGTAGTGCCTAAGACTGTCTAATGTGGAGGTGAAGTATCAGCAAGCCAGTTTGGCCACAGATCTACGGCTAAATATTCCAAGCTACTTTATAGATAATAAAGGTGGTGTTTTGAATTCCATCTGCCCGACATTGGGGTTTGGTTATTATTTGTCTCCATACTCAGGAGGCAAAGGAAGTGTTGTTTGTCAACCATCCTCCAAAAACTCCTGAACAGACAGTGGCTCAAATGGGGTTGATTCAGTTGGATACCCAAGCCTTAGAGATAGATCACTACTGACCATTGTTTTTATTTTCAAATAAGATTCTTCATCATAACCGCTACAGTCAGATAACATTAGCTAAAGCAAATCATAAAAAGCAAGATTTTTAAAAGAAAAATGTCTTGTACAAGAAAAAACTTTATTATGTTTATACAATGGACTCTAAAGGTGATAAAACAACACTAAAAATTCCAGTCATGAAAGATATCATCCAAAGAAATAAAAAATGAAAGGAAAGTTTAATGCAAAATTTCAAAGGCTTCTCTTTGTCAGTCTTGTTAGTTTATCACAAGAAAAAGATAAAGAAAAATCTAAAGGTACATTTGGCAACTCTAATTTATATGTGACTTTGTTTCTGGTTTTCATTTCTAAATACCCTAAGTCGTATTTTGGAGGTGAAACCCCTTAGATGGGGTCGTGTTCACAAGCCCTTGAGATTTACTTTTCAGTTTCTGGCTCAACTCCTGAAATCATTCTTATTTTATCCCTCCAGAGGGAAGGCACTCTTTGTCCCTTCAGTGCTGTGTTTTCAAGTGTCTGGTTGTGTTCAAAAGAAAAGCAAAACCAAACCAAAACAAAACAAAACCTACCAAGGAGTCTCCTCCTTAAGAGTGAAAAACTATCAATTCCTCCTTATAATCAGGAGAAGAAAATGTTCCACTTACACTTTTTCCAGGAATACATTTTGGAAGAAGAAATTATTTTAAAGAAATTTTTTATATCTCAGGAAAGTTATACCTTAACTTAGAAAAGCTGGTCAGTCTTAGCGACAGCTTGATATGACAATTGCCTCAAATACAAAATGCAGGGGCTGTTTCTGCACATGTATGAGTCTTACCAGAACAGAATATTTTTACATAAAACTTTTTCAAGTTCCAGGACAGAAATTTGATTGTTTTATGACATCCCTAGCTGAACAACAAAGAACAACTTTTACAATCTCTGGGAAAATACTAAAACCCAATATAAATGGATACGCCTAACATCTTTACAGAACAAAAAGAGGGAGATTGTTAATATACCAAGTACTTCAAAAGATTACCTGCCTAAGTGTTCACAAGCCTCAACCATTACGGTCAGAGATAAATGACAAGTGTAGCAAGGAAGATGAAAAGCCTTCAGTAGCACGGTCTTTTAGCTACTTATCCAATATTCAGTGGTATGGTATATGTCTAACAACTGGCTCTAGAAAAAAAGAAAGCCTAAACTTTTTGGTGTTTGCCAATTTTTGTGCTGTAAATGCTCCCATTGTGACAAATTTCAGGCTACCAATGTGTTTAACAACCACCCTATAAAAAAAAAACCTGAAAATTTAACCATTGGCTCTCACAAGCCAGAGTGAGACATTTGGAGCACATCACTGCATTCATCCTCCTCCTCTTCATCACCAGCAGAAATTCCATTTTGTTGCACTGGCAATTTTCTATGATTAAAAAGAAAAGAAAGGCATTTCCTAGTCATTCTTGCAAATAGGCCATAAGACAGCATGTGCTGATGAGAAGTAGGCACAAGTCATGGTGGGAGCTGTGCTCGCGATGTGTTCCTTAAAGGAGCTTCAGACTCAGCTAACCCTTTTTACCCTTAACGTTTTCTTTTTCCTGGCTGGAATGCATACATGATGACTGGAGCTGCAGCAGCCATTTTATGATCAACAATTAAGGAGAGAGGACAAGGAACTCACAGAGATCTTGGCCCTGACATCTTTGAGTTGCCTTACCACCTCTGGAGTTCTTATTTCTGATCTTTTTAAAAATAAGAAATAAAATATATTCCTATATTGCTTAAACCGCTGTCATTTAGATTTTGTGTCAAAGGCAGCCAAAGCCAGCCTTTCACCTTGGGCAAACTCACCAATAGATGCAGACCTAGTAAAGAGAAATTGCTACCAGAAGCAAAACTGTTTAAAATTTTTTTTCTGGAAATCACATAGTCATTAAAACTTTAAAAAACTGACCAATCAGGGCTTCCCTGGTGGCACAGTTGTTAAGAATATGCCTGCCAATGCAAGGAACATGGGTTCGAGCCCTGGCCCAGGAAGATCCCACTTGCTGCCGAGCAACTAAGCCCATGCACCCCAACTACTGAGCCTGCGCTCAAAAGCCTGCAAGCCACAACTACTGAGCCCATGTGCCACAACTACTGAGGCCTGCGCGCCTAGAGCCTGTGCTCTGCTACAAGGAAAGCCACCACAATGAGAAGCCCGTGCACCTCAACGAAGAGTAGCCCCCGCTCGCCACGAGAGAAAGCCCGCATGCAGCAATGAAGACCCAACACAGCCAAAAATAAAAACAAACAAATAAATAAATAAATTTATATATATATAAAAAATATTTTGTTGGAATGAATCTACCTAAAATACTTGACTCTAGAGGCAGAAATTGTATTCTTAGCACAGCACTATGAACCACCAGTGAAGAGAATTTTGGCCACTGTTACTGAACACATGCAATGTACCAGGTACTGTGCTAAGCACTGCAGAGGCATCAGCATACTTGCTGTGTAACCTTGAGCAGCTCAACATCTTGGTGCTTCATCTATTTATAAGACGGAGATAACATAATAGTTATATAATAGAGGGGTTTTGAAAAATAAAGGAGTTAATAGTATATATTTAAGGTGCTCAAAACAATGCCTGGCAAATAGGAAACACTAAGTGTTAGTTATTATTATCATGATTATTATTCCCCACAAACCCTATTGGTTAGGCACTGCTATTACCAGCAGATGAGGGTAAGAACATGTATCTCATAGGGAGGTTCTGAGACTATGAGATGATTCCTCTCAAGTGTTTCGCATTGTGCCAGGTAAATGCTTAGTAAGCTCTGGCTATTATGAGTTCGATACAGAACAGCAGTCAGATGAAGCCCTTTAGTGAGATCTGTGTCACTAATTTAGTGAAATATTGTGTCAGTGTGGAGAAAAAATTAGCTTTTTTTGTGGGAGAGAAGGCTAGTATTATTCATCCATCCCTATAATGTACTTATGGTGCCTTGTGATATATAATTAATATGTCAAAGGATGAGTGATATTTGACATGCAATAGATAAAAACCAAGTATATGGGGCACGGCAAGAGCTAAGGAACAGAGAACGCCTTGGGATGGGGCTTTGGTATAGAGGAGAGAGAACTCTGGCCCAGGAGACATGGTGTTGGACCTGATTCTGCCATTTACTAGTTTTTTGACCTTGGGCAAATTACTTAACTTTTCATTTCCCTCATTTGTTAAAATGAGAATTCTGAGTTCAATACATCATCTATCCCAACTTTAAAAAGTAATTTTGTTTGTTTGTTTAATATCTAAGAGATGATGTTGGACCTTAAAGAATAGGTCAGATTTTGAAAACTGGAGCTTCCGGTTCATACACCAACGCTGAACACAGGATATACTATTTAGATGCTTTGGGGGAATACCATTGCAAATTTGCCCATGTCTGTGTGAGAGTATGAGCGAGACCAGGCAGGAAATGTGAGTCAGGGTCATACTTTGAGAACCTTGGGTACCAGGCCTTGAAGTTAGAAGTTTATTGGGAGGCACTGCTAAGCCATTGAACTTTTCTGAGCAGGGGAATGACATGCTCAAACCACTCCCCTCGGGAGATTATTTCCGCGACAAGAATGATATAAGGGTTAACTGAGGCACGGAGGAGGGTTGCGGGACCACCCTAGAGGTCTAGGCATGAGATCAAAGTAACTAGGAGCATGGGAAAGGAAGGACATGAGAGGGTTTCAAGAGGGAAGTGAGTATCTCACGGAAGGGATGAACCTGTGGAAATTCTCCCATATGATTTAATTGGCAAGGAGTAGATGTGACAGTTCAGCAGTTTAGTGCAGAGCCATTCATTCCTGGCAGAAACTGGGGGTCTGAACATTTGTTAGGTGAATTTGGAAACAGTTTGAATGGTAGGTAGTAAGCTCACAAAATTGGGGATCAGCCTTGTTAATAATGGTTGAATTAATAGACGTCAGATAAGCAAAAAGAATGCTGTCGATTTATTACAGTTTAGGAGTTCAGTAGCTTGAATATTCACTGTGAGTTTTGGGGAATAACAACATTGAAGTTCTGTGTGGCAGGAAAACGGAGGAGGGAACAGTCCTCAAAGGCTTGTGTCTACATGCTGCAAATTCTACCTGACCCTGACTGGAAACGTGGTTTCAGAGAATAATTCTAAGCAAGGATTATAGAATGCCCCACAGACTTCAGAAACTGTTGAAATTCATCTAAAATTCTACTGTCACCATGACATTTACCATCAAATGTTCACATAGAACTTTTTACATAGTAT
The DNA here is from genome assembly GCF_003676395.1 of Aethalodelphis obliquidens. Taxonomy (NCBI): domain Eukaryota; kingdom Metazoa; phylum Chordata; class Mammalia; order Artiodactyla; family Delphinidae; genus Aethalodelphis; species Aethalodelphis obliquidens. The sequence goes on from NW_020837961.1 coordinate 24,178,181, forward strand.
ACAGACTGTTTTGAAACTCCTAGAAAAAAGGCTAACAACTTTTTGCAAATTCTTAGAATTATAATTAGATCTGAAATTTAGACTTGAGGGTGAGGATAATACTGGGAAAGAACCATTACTGTGAAGTATCGTCTACTTTAAGAAAGACACCAATTGGAATTTTCACAGCCATTCTATTAGAGATTTATTGCTTCAGCAAATATTTGAGTGTCTACTGTGATAGGTCTGTGCAAACTTTGGGGATGTAGTGGGAAACAAACTAGATAGAGCTCCCACCTACACACAACTTAGAAGGCTGATAGGGTCTTCCCACGAATAGTCAACAACATGCCTAAATACGTCTATAATTACAAACAGTTCAAAGTTCTATGGAGGAAAGGGTGTGATGAGAGAATAAAGGGATTTCAACATCAAAAATATATAATTCCCCCACCACAGTTATCACAGGAACAACCCCCCCTTTTTTTTGCCTCCTGCCTTTTTTTTTTCTCGTTTTAATGAGATGTAAGTGACATCCAACACTGTATAAGTTTCAGATGTACAGCATAATGACTTGACCTACATACATCATGAAATGATGACCATGATAAGTTTAGTGAACATCTATCCTCTCACCTAGATACAAAATAAAAGGAGTACCCCTTTTTAATGTGAAGAATACCACACCAGTGTTCCTTGGCAGGCTTGTTCCAGGGAAACTAATTCGCTTAAATTCATTTAAGGAGCTGATACACAAACTCTACGTTGCATTTATTTTTCTGAGTAGAACCATCTCTTAAAATAAGTTTTTGGGTTCACAGTTTGCATCTATAAAATTTGCAGCCAATTTTAAGGGCTCACTTTATTGTAAATGATTAGTAATTGATTTTGGGCAGGGGGAGACACACTGCTTAAATAGCATAATTAATTTGCTTTTGGTCCCTTGATACCTCCTTTTCTCTGAGGATCCTGTCCTCCTCCCTAGCTCAGCCCATCCACTTTCTCTGATCACACTGCTAGATCTTGGCATTATCCCACACTGTCCCAGCTTCATGATTTTAATCTCCAGCATCCCATTCTCAGACTGTTCCCCAGCTTTTGGGAGTCGTTCCCTGCTCCAGCAATTCTTGGATTCCCCTCCTCCCACCTTCATTCCTTTGATCTTCTCATCTTTCCATCATCATCACACTCTCCCGTGTCCTCACCTCTCTGCTTATCACAGTTCCCCAGAGTCACTCCCCTGCCTACACCCTCTGCTCTCTGACCCTCTTTTCCTCCATCACACCCACCTGCAAAACCCCAGCTCTGACCCTTTAGGTCGCCCGAGGCTGGAGGAAAAGCCACAGCCATGCTGACTGGCCTTGCTTTAAATTCATGACCACGAACCTCAAATGGGCACTTAATAGAGCTGCCTGGCAATCCTACCACATTTCCATGGTTCATTTGCTCTCAAACTCTCCCAAAAGATAACCGTTTCATATGTGCTCCTCTCTTTTCCAACCTCCAGCATCTCTTCCACCCTCACCATTTCTCCGGAAGTAGGGTTCATGGCTATTTCACCAAGAAAAGAGAAGCAGAGAGAAGAGAAGGTCCCTGTGTTCCCAGCTCCTCAGCCACCAGCCCTCGTGCATCTGGGCCCACACACTGCCTTCCTTTCTGTGCTAGCTTCTCTCTGCTTCAGGGCTCTGGCCCCCGGCTCTTCTGTGAAAAGGGGAAGAAGACTCAGCCTCAGGGTCTTTGCACTTGGCAACCCTCCCTGAAGATCATGTGATATGCTCCCTCTTCCTCTAGGACCTCTTGTCAATAAGGTTTTCCCTACCCGCATGGACACAGCAACCACCCCCATTCCCCATCTCTGTTACCCTTTGGCTTCCATCCCATGTACAGCCACCTGGCATATTTGTGTATTTATTCATTATTTGTCCCCCCTGAGGGATTTGTATCTCTTTGCACCATATCCCTTGTGACCTGAACAGTGCTAGATTGATTCATTCACTCATTCCTTTATTCAACAGGTGCCGGACTCTGCTCCAGGCACTGAGGGTACAGCGATGCACAGATCCAGGGAGGAAACAGCCGGTGCACAGGTCCTGAGGTGGGAGTGTGCCCCAGTGGTCCCAGGACTTGTGAGGAGGCCACAGAGACTTGAAGAAAGAGCAAGGGAGAGAGTAGACCAGGTCAGAGTGGTAAAGAAAGACGGGAAGGGAAGTTCATGAAGGGTCTTGTACACATTGTGAGAACTTCTATTTTGAGTGAAATGGGGAACCAAGGGGGGATTTTTTTGGATACAATGATATTAATATGCAACCCACATTCAAGTTTTCACAACTGTCCCAATAATGTCCTTTTGAAAACAGTCCAATTTTCTATTACCATTGAAAGAAATAACTGGCACGATTGGCAAGATCAAATTTCACAGCATGTGTAGTATTAGTAATTATCATTTGGGGCTACTAGGCTGCACTGGGAAAGGTCATCTATAGATTTAAAAAAATGAACAGTTCTACGTCTTTTTATAGCTTTTCCCCTCATCCAGAATCCAAACAAGGATTAGTTGTCATGTCTTTTTTTTTTTTTAACCGCTTTATTGAAATAAAATTCACACGTTGGGACAATTTGACCACAAAATGTACCATTCGGTGGGCTTTAGTATATCCACAGAGCTGGGCAACCATCACCACAAACTAATTTTAGAACATTTTTGTCACCCCCAAAAGAAACCCCATAACCTTTAGCTATCACCCCACCCCCACCCCAGCCTTTCCAATTCCCCCAAACAAAGGCAACCACCATTCTCCTTTCTGTCTCTATAGGTTTGCCTATTACGGATATTTTGTATAAATGGAAGCTTACAACTTGTGGTCTTTGGTGTCTGGCTTCTTTCACTTAGCATAGCGTTTTCAAATTTCATCCATGTAGCATGTGTCAGTACTTCCTTCCTTTTTATGACTGAATAATGTTCCAGTGTATGGATATAGCACATTCTATTTATCAAAGGAGGGTTTGAGCAGAGGAGTGATCTGATGGGAGTGGCATTTAACAAGGCTCACTCCAACTGCTGTTTTGAGGAGCAGAGAATGAATAACTATATCAGAAGTTGATTTTCTGGGAAAATAAGATGAGGCCCAAGAATTGACCTGTAAGTGCTCAAATATTTAATGAAGAAATTAGCAGAAATATTCTGCCCTATATATAAATAGTATTTTATGTGTTTTGGGGGACTTGTTGCATTTCCTTAGAATAATTAAACATGGAATGCAGAAATTATAAAATAGTTAATAAATAAGAATTTTAAATGGAATGTGCACGTGTAAAATTACATGAAAAATTGGAGAGTACCATTAATTGGATTTTTAAAAAAATATTGCTGGTAATGGTTCTTTTGGTACATGTGAAATTTATTCCTCAGAATAATTATTCGCCTCTAAACATAACTCAACATTATGGTAATTATCCAAGATTTCATGCCGGCTTCCAGAGAGCTGGCCAAGAGAAAAATGAAATCTTATAAAAAAATATTTTCAATGTCTACGCAGATCAGGTATCTGGGAGCTAGTTCGGTTTTATTTTGGGAAGTTGGTGTCATCTAAAAGATTGTAGAAACTGGATCAAAAAAATTTAAAGTTCTATTGTGGCATCTGTCATTATTTGGAGCAGCGAGGTAACCAACTGGAATCATTAGATCCCGGAATAGCCTAAAACACACATATTGATTCAGGGTTTGTTACAAGCACATGCAATAGTTACTAGGTTATCCTTTTTGGGTACGTGCAACTTCTGGGGCTTGCAAATCATTGAGGAGTAAGCGAGGGGCAATGAAACTAGACATAAAAAGGCGAGGCTCGAAAGGTAATTGTCAAAACGCACTCCACGTTTATAGAGCGGTTGGGTGGGCCCGGTGGACTTGTTCTAGGAACATTTCAAAAAAATAAACATTGAACGCGGAACTTCACCGGCAGGCAAGGTACCGAGACCGCTCCCCCGGCACTAAAGGAGGCAGGGGCTGTGGTGTTTTCTCCTTGGAACCAGCGGGGCGTGGGGCCGGAGGCGCGGGAGGCGGCGCGGGCCCAGCGCTCGCGCCGGCGGGGCCGGGAATTTGGAGAGGATCCCTGGTCGCGCAGCCGCGGCGGGAGCGGCGGCGCGCGCAAGTGCGCGTGTGAGCGAGCTAGAGAGCAGGCGGGCGGGCGAGTGTGCCGGGTATTGGCAGCTGAGGAGTGGAGGCTGGGCGGCTCCGACTCCCTGACGCCAGCGCGACCAGATCAATCCAGGCTCCGGGAGCGAGCGAGCGAGTGTGCGAGCGGGCGGGCGGGAGGAGGAAGGAGAGGCCGAGCCGCTGAGCCCGGGCCGAGGCGCGGGGAGGGACCCTGCGAGCGCAGTGCCCGGCCGGCCGGACCGGGGCCGCGGGGGACCCCGCTCGCCCGGTCAACTCGTGCGCCCGCGTGGACAGGCGCGCAGCCAACCCGGTAAAACGAAACAGACCCGAACCCAACTTTCCCCTCCGTCGCGTCCTCGCCCTCCCCTCGGCGCTCCGGGCTTCCCAGCGCCGCCGCCGCTGCCGCCGCGGGCTGGGGCGGGCGCGGCCCGGCCGGGTGGCCACGATCGCGCGCGGGGCCGGCGGCGCGGGCTGCGGCGGGGAGGGGGCTCTTCCCCGCGTGGGGCGGACCGGGGATTTCCCCCCCCATGATGGCGCCTCCCGGCCGCTCGGAGGAGCAAGCCTGCCACCTACTCCTCGCGCCTGGCCAGCCGGGCAAGGCTCGGGCCCGTGTGCCCCCCGCGTCTTTGCTGGGTCTGCGGTGGGGAAGCCGCGTTCCTCGGTCCCCGGCCCTGCCTGCGGCCGGCCCTCCACGGCCACCCTCCCCCTCCGCCCGCTGCCCGTTTCCCTTTCCCTTCCTGCAGCCGAGCCTGGGCCGTCGGCGCGGCCCGCGGGCCCATTGTGTCCCGCGCCGGCCCGGGCGACCCCTGCGGGAGTCGGAGGGCGGTCGCCGGCGCTGCCCTCTTCGCGGAGCAGGGCTGTTGTAAAGGGGACACCCGGTGCCCTGGGTCTTTCTGCGTCCGGGGCGGGCTCCTTCCTGTGCCCCCTACTAGCGTCTTGGGGGTCGAGGTCAAGGAAAGTTCGTACTGAAATTCCCTCTCATTTATTCAAAGGTTTGGCGGCGGCGGCGCGCGTATTTTTTTTTTTTTTTTCTCTTCCGCCTACACCCCCCGGAGTCTCCGAGTGTCGTCTCATTCCTTTCCCTTTCCCGGATTCGATTGCCTCACTGCATGTGTATTTGTGAGTTCGCTGTGCAGCAACTGTTCATTTACTCTGCGCCCGGTCTTTGTTAGTGTTTCTCGGGGTTGTTTCTGCAGGAAGGGGGTGGGGGTGTTGGGTGTGAGAGACAGACGTGGGCTTGTTTTTCTAGTTGCTTAATAAATATGAAGGCTTCCAGGGAGAGCGTTTGCCTGATGTACTTTGGGAAGGGAGGGGGAACAAATGCCTGCCGGATCTTACAACTACAGTAGCTGCGGCTTTTGTTTATTTTGCGGCGCGGACGATGTTTCAGTGCACTTGCAAGGTCCCCGGCCGGGCGCTTCCCTTCTGAAAATCGAAGCGCGTCTCCGAACCCTCTCCCGAGAAAACATCGTTGTCGTGAGTGCTGTGACAGCCGGCCTCTTGCTTTCCCCTGAGGTTCTCTTGCTGAAATTTCAGAGTAGGTGGAATGATACAGAAGTTGCCTGATCTCTGTTTGTGCTTCCTCTTACTGAAACTCCTAGCAAGCAGCTCAATCGCAAAATGCCTTTATTTCAGAACGTTTCTCGCTTTCCTTACCTGCCGTGGATAACATACCTGCATTCAGTAGCACAATGAGAAAACTGTTCTCTGCCCATGTTGATTTTTCATCTTGTTTCTCATTACCTCTTGACGCTTTATTGGAGGTAGCTGAGCTGTATTGGAACCACGATTTAAAAAGAATCAGGGCAGAATCCATGTGCACTGCCCCGGGATTTTCAATTAGTATAAATATTTTGCATCAGTGTTAATTCTGATGGAGGTGCCAGGCCTAAATATGCTGTAACTGATTTAAATGTTTGTCCTCCCCTCTCTCTCCCTCTTTCCCATTTGCAGTTATTTGATATTTCTGTGCAGGTGGTGTACATTTGTGTAATATTGCAGTTCTTAGGAAACTGTAACCAGGGTCGTGGGAGATGATTTTCTAGAGGTGGGCGATGTCAGAGCCTCTGGAGGATCCAGGCAGGATCAGGTTTCTTCCGAGGGTCGGGATTTGTCCTTGATTTAGTTTTGACCCCTCCAAGCATAGGTATGTAACCAAATACATTTTTCCTTTTTGCAGTATCCTTTGGTTTTATACCCTTGAAGAGCTGATGACCTTTGCATTTTAGAGAAACGACAGTTTTTAGGCAATTTAAAATATGAACTTCTTACACCTCTTGGAATTTAATTTTTTTTTCTACTAAGTTCATTAAAGCATTAAGCGGAAGTAAGCCTCATTTTTCCAAATACATTTATTAGTTGAAAACTAAATTGCAGTTTGTAATTTTGATTTCTAGTAAGTCTGGGTTTAGTAACTTGGTTAGAGTGGAAAAAGAATAAACTTGAGTGTAATGAGATGAGTATATTTAAGCTGCAGTCGCCTACATAATCAAGGCCAAGTTGTGTGTGTATAAAAGATCTCATTTGTGTAGTCTTACAAGGCTAATGGAAGCATCATTGAGGCTTTATAAATAATGTAAGTTGTGTATAATGTAGAGTCTCCAGAGACGGCAGAGAAAGCATCATTACCAGCCTCTTCAACCTGCTTGAGATCTTAAATTGATTTACAGCACTGAACTGGTGCAAAATGATACATCAGGATGACATGGGGTCAGCCTGTAAAAGTCTATGATGTCAGCCTATTAGTTCAGTCATCATAATTAAACCATATTACAGGGGCAGCTAAGCAGGAGTCTGGCGTTATCCTTCAGATATGGGTGGTACATGGATTTTGTTTATAGTGGAAAGGCCAAACTGGCAAGGAATGCTAGTGTTTCTGAAAAGGGGAAAGGCTTACAGAACTCTGAATTTCTGAAAAAATTGAAGCTAAATTAAGGCATGTTCAGTCTGCATTGTCTAAGTAGCTTTCCATTTGGTAGTGGAGAAACAGATGCTTTGAGGGTGCCGATAAGGACCCTCAAAGCAGCTCTGATCCATGCACTGAATCATGCTTCATGTGAGCTTGAATTTAACTTGGCCTTAGGGACCTTATAAAATATCAGAGGACCACATATTTCACATCTCTGATCCTTTTATTAACACTGAGTTGCACTGTATTGATGCAAACGCTGATACGTTATTTCTTTAAGCATAGTTACCAGGTCTCCACTGGAAACAGATATTTGAATTGAACATATAAACAATTCAGGAAAAGAAGATTCTTAGTTTTTGCTTAAATTTCTGGCAATCCTTATTCAATGTATGGGTCATCTAGGGCTGTGCCGTCCAATTAGGTAGCCATAATCATGTGTGGGTATTTAAGTTGAAATTAATTAAAATTAAAATAAAAATTCATCTCAGTAGCACTAGCCACCGTTCACGTGCTCAGTAGCTAATGTGGCTAGTCGCTACCACCTTGGAGAATGTATACATAGAACATTCCCATCATCACAGAAGGTTCTATTGGACAGTGCTGCTCTAGACCTTTCGCCTCTGCTCATCCACACTTTCTACTCACCTTTCAGCTGCTTCTCTACTTGGTACCTCTGTGGATGAGTTTGTGAGGTCGAAGGGAGAAAGAAATATGTCAATTAATTTTGCTGCTTCCTAGTTGCTCTTGTTAAAAGAGTTTGGAAGTGACAGTTGAAGCTACTGCATAAAACAAGGTTGACTTTTCTGTCAATCATATTTATCATTGGTGTCATGGCTTCTAATTTGATTTAGAGCTTTGGGTAGGAGAAATAATTGTAGCTGATTTTTTTTCTGTGTCCTGTCTTTAATACTCATATCTCATTTAAGCATCAAAACTTCCCTAAGTACTGTCGTTGTCACCTTTTTACAGGTAAGGAAACTGAGTTCTGAGTGATTCATTGTCTTGCCTCAGGCTACGTAACTAGTGATTATATTCTTAGCCATGAAGTGAACAAGGCAAGCTCACTCTAGAGCCTCACTTTTCTAAAAAATTAATTAATTAATTTTTGGCTATGTTGGGTCTTCGTGGCTGCGCGCGGGCTTTCTCTAGTTGCGGCGAGCAGGGGCTACTCTTCATTGCGGTGCGCAGGCTTCTCATTGCGGTGGCTTCTCTTGTTGCGGAGCATGGGCTCTAGGTGCACGGGCTTCAGTAGTCGCGGTGCGTGGGCTCAGTAGTTGTGGTGCAGAGGCTTAGTTGCTCTGCGGCATGTGGGATCTTCTCAGACCTGGGCTCAAACCCGTGTTCCCTGCATTGGCAGGCGGATTCTTAACCACTGCACCACCAGGGAAGTCCCCTCACTTTTTTATATATATATATATCTCTAGAATACCTGAATAATCATTGTTCTGCTGGGCTTTATTATTCTGGTATAGACATGACTTTGCTTTTATTTTTTAGTCTTTTAGACAACTTTGCCTTCTATTGTGCTTTTCTGGGCCATCTTCTGTTGTCTTCCTTTAAGTGCTTAAGAAAGGAAACATAATGTTAACACCTCTCTAAGCAGAACATAATTGGAAGACTAAATCTGACATAAAAGTAATGCATTTCAAAGCCAAATTGGTTTTATCTCTGCTTTTCTGGATAATTCCTGTCACTTTCCCCTTGCTTTTTTCTTGTAGTATCACAAGCTGATGGTACTAAAAAAGAAAGTTCTAGTAGTTCAGTTTATCTCATTAAAATTAGTCTTCTTTAGCTGGTAAACACTGCACTTTGAGATGCAAATAGTGCATTGCAAATTCCTTGGAATTTATTTTTTTACATTTATGTCTATTTTTGTATAGTCTTACAGTTTCAGTCATTTTTATTTTTATTTTTTTTCGTCAGGGCTATTTAAGAATTTGATGAAACCCTGGATCCCCTATCACGCTCCCATCCTCCAGTCCAAAAATGCTTATATGCCCTGAAGCTTGTGTGTACACAGAAGTACCCAAATTTCAGGTGAAGGACATCCATGGGACTGCCTTGCCAAGTGTGTTCATAAACACTGATTTGTAATTTCCTTTACAAAGAATAGAGATATTGAGTGTTAAAAGCTACTTTGATGTTCCTATCAAGTTGAGCAATCCGAGGCCCAGGGAAGATAGCGGACTTGCCTGAAGTCACCCATCCAGTGATTGGAGGAGGGAAAGCCTGCACCTGGATTACTGTCATTGTCAAGTTCCCATTTGTTTGTTTTTTCCTTCCTCACTCGCTGTGCTCCTGGGCCTTTGGTCTGAGCATATCCAGTGTTAATTGGGGAGGGGAGGAAAGGAGAATTTTTTGGCATGATGTTAACTTTTTGTACCCAACATTATTTGAGCTGAGTATGAATCAAGTCTGACAACCTCAGATGTTTTTTACAGATTAAAATTGATTTTTTTTTTTAATTTTAGAGATGGAAAAGAAACGCCTTATGCCTGATTTAGTCAATGGGACCTTACTAGAAAATGGTAGATCCGAGATTCTACGAAGTTCAAATTAAATCAGGCAAGTCTGCTGTACAAATCTCCTCGTCTGGCTCTCAAAACCAAATCATATTCCTAACCAAAAGTCAGAGATTGGGGTATTTAGGGAAGGAGTTAGGAGGTACTAGGGAGAGAATTGGAAAGGTCTAAGGAGAAAAGGGATAATTTAAATATAAAAATTTAGAAATGAAATATAAAGTTATAAAATGACATTGAGGCTGATGAAGCGTTCTGTGTAATTGTACTTCCGTATGTGGTTTTTCTTTTCTTTTTTAAAAACTTACTATTACCGGTTTATTATGAAAGGATATAACTCAGGAACAGCCAGATGGAAGAGATGCACAGGGCAAGGTATGGGGGAAGGGCGCCATGAGCTCCATGCCCTCTCCAGGCGCCCCACCCGCATAGCACCTTGATGTGTTCACCGGCCTGGAGGCTCTGGTCTTAATTTTTGGTACCAAGATTAGCAGGAAGTGCTTTGGTAACAAATAGAGGCATCTCCATTTTGCCTCGAATTGAAATCTCTTGACTCTTTATCCCCCTTTTCTGCTATTACGTCGTATTGCAACTATTTAGGCTAATCTGGTGACCTGTCATCTGATTTGCTGCAAAAATACCTGAAGTATTTTTAATACTTCTGGAATTACTGCCTTTAAAAAAAAAAAAAAACTAAGTTGCATGAATGTACTTACTTAAAATCTAAGTCAAAATCTTCACTATGGTGTTCATTATTAAAATAACGTCAGTTTTAGAGATGTACTACTAGTCCTAGGCAAAAAAGTAACATTTACAGCTATTGCTGGCTGATTTGCAGAAATGAGCGGGCCCTGTAGAACATTCATTTGCATAAGGAAAGCTGTCTTTCAGAAGGGAAAAGCCAATCTTTCAAAAACAGTTCAACTCCATTGACTGCGTCGGGCTTTTAGGCTGATACTGGGAACTGCAGTATTTGAGCAGTCTAATCTAACATCTTTGTGATTTTTTAAAAATTAATTTATTATTTTATTTTTGGCTGTGTTGGGTCTTCGTTGCTGTGCGCGGGCTTTCTCTAGCTGTGGCGAGCGGGGACTCCTCTTCCTTGTAGTGCGCCGTCTTCTCATTGCGGTGGCTTCTCGTTGCAGAGCATGGGCTCTAGGTGCGCGGGCTTCAGTAATTGTGGCATGCAGACTCAGTAGTTGTGGCTTGCGGGCTCCAGAGCGCAGGCTCAGTAGTTGTGGCACACAGGCTTAGTTGCTCCGCGGCATGTGGGATCTTCCTGGACGAGGGCTCGAACCCGTGTCCCCTGCATTGGCAGGTGGATTCTTAACCACTGCGCTACCAGGGAAGCCCCCTGTGATTTTTTAATAAGCTAAAATCAGAACTTTAGAGAACATTCCCTCTTGAAGATAAAGCATCAAACTCTCTAAGGTTTGAGGGAATCCATACCTGGCAATTCTCCCAAATCTCTCTTCTTGGTTCCTAGTGTTCACATAGGAGCCTTATATAGAACCCAGGTCTATGGTTGGTGGATTGATTTCTTAACTAATTTTCTTGAGACAAGCCTGGATTTCAAGGAACACATACAACATACACAGCAGTTACTTATGCATCTATATGCTTTTGAGCTCACGGTGAAAATAAATATTCACTATGTCATGTTTGCGAAAAGGAGGATAGAGGGGTCTAGCTTTTGATTCAAAAATATATTTATACGTGTAATTTTTTAATGCTTTATTTGTAGTTTCCCCTTAATTTTAGGGCAGCTGTACTATATTTTTTCCTACAATTCCAGATAGTTAGGGTATAGTTACTCAAACTATTCATTCATTTTCCTCTCCGTGTCTATCTTTTGTGGTTTCTTTGCGGTGTGCTTATGCAAAGTGGAAGTATTTCAGACCTTTATAGTTTTTTTTCTTTCAGTTTCGAATACCACAAGAAGAAAAGGGAACTCATTATCTTTCAAGTATTATAATTAGGCATTAAATTAAGTCATTAGTTAGCTAAATGCAAGATCTTTTGTTTAGATTGAAGGAAAACATGTCTTTTTAATGGAGGAGAGGGGTATTAAATATCTCCTTATTTGATAATTTTGATGCAGTGTGGTAATGAGCATATGCTTCACTTAGTGAATCTGTTAGTTCAGAGTGGCTCAGTAATTAGTGAGGAGACCCACAAAAATGAAGAATTAAATGCAACATCACAAGAGTTGTTGCAGGGTAATATAGGGGTAAGTTGTACAGACAGTTCACATGACGCCCACTGTGATGTGGAAGGATGTGTGGGTTTGCACTGGGAGAAGGAAGAGACATTTGGGCAGAGTAGCGGCGTGGAAGACTCAAGGTAACAGGAGCAGCGCTGTCCGATGGAACTCTCTGCAGTGATGGAAATGCGCTGTATCTGTGCTGTCCAGCACTATAGCCACTAGCCGCGAGTGGCTGTTGTGCATTTAAAATGTGGCTAGTGCAACTGAGGACTGCATTTTAAATTTTCATTAATTTATGTTTAAATAGCCACCTGTTTAACAGTGAGCTATCACGTTGGACAGCACAGATCTTGGAGGCCAGTCTGCAGCTCTGACTGACCACAGAGGGTATTCCTGATGCGGTCCCGTGTGGTGAGCTGGGAGAGGTGTTTGGAAAGGTTAAGTTGAGGATGAGGGTTTGAGGACCTCAGCATGCCAGAATAAGGAAGCACTGGGAAGTCACAGAAGGTGTTTGAACTTGCAGTTTGGGTTGGAGAGGGTAGAGTCCATATGCCAGGAGATTGATAAGAAAGCGCTTTGAGTTCTCTCTCTCTGATGGGGTGGGTTTTGTGAGTGAAAAGACACCTGGTGGTTATTTGGCTATAGAGTAATGGGAAAGAGGGGTGTCAGATTATCCTTAAGTTTCCAACCTGAGTGGCTGGAAAATTAATAAAGCCTTTACTTAAGAATAGAGAAGAACTGGTTCTGGAAGGAATAAAAATTGTGTGAATGATAAATTAGAATTGACAAGTTGAATTTAAGATGGGGTATCTAAGTATTCTACAGGCAAGTTGGAGATACATAACTAAGCTAAAGCCTAGGGGAGGGCTCGGAGCTTTACGTAGATGCCAAGTAGTGATCTGTTGGGAATGATGGTGGAACGTCCGGGAATGGATGGGTATTTGGAGAGGATCATGTACAGAGAAACAGAGAGCTGGTGGGTTGAATCTTCCATTGATGCCCACAATTAGGAAGTGGTAGAAAGGAGAGGCATGTTTGAAGTAGACAAAAGAAGGAACTGAAAGAAAGGTGTGGGGTCAGAGGAGAAGTTAAACCAGGAAGCCAAGGGAAGAGAGATTCCAGAGGAAGGTTCAAAGGGGGACATGTATGGTTCAGGGTGAAGGAGAGAAGGTCAGGGTAATCAAGTGAATGCAGCTGAGGTGAAGAGACTGAGTATATTGAGAAATAAGAAACAGAGTCTTCTATGCCCTCGAGTGACTTATGTTTCAAAATTGATGAGACGACTTCTTATTTGAAGGTTGAGGGAAAGAAGTTAATGGACAGAGAGCAATCAGAGATGAGATGATGGAGGTAGTGATCTGGAGCGCAGGTGACAAAGTATTAGTCATGGTAAGGAGGGAGATTGTCTGAGAAGGAAGCAGAATGGGGTCCGAGAGAGGAAAGCGGATGGCACAGAGCTCATGTCAGCTTGCGCTGGTTTTCCCAGTAGTGTCGGAGGCAAGTCAGTCCCTTCATTGGGATGGTGAGCCGGGAGAATCAGAAAATGGTGCTGGAAGTTTAAGAATAATGGAGAAGGTTTGGAAGAACCATTGTAGGTGATGTGCCAGGAAATCTGTGGCGAATTCAGAGGCTGAGCAGTCGGAGGAAGCCTGGGGTGAGGTTTGACGTGGCTGTAGAGTAGACTAGTAATTGCTGCTTTTTAGTGTAACTTGGTGCCTGAAAGTAAGATTGGAGAGGAATGTTGGCAGAGATGATTCTGGCTGAGGGATAGAAAATAGGCTAAGAAATGAGGTTCTAGAGTCAGGTTGCCTGGGTTTAAGTCCCAGCCCCCAACACTGACTTGCTTTTTTATAACTTTGGGAAAGCTGCCATTAACTTTTTTTTTCTAATTTTTTTAAATTGAACTATAGTTGATTTACAGTGTTGTGACCATTAACTTTTTGAACCTCACTTTCCTCATCTGAAAAATAGAGATAATAGTATCAGCCTCAGGATTGATAGAAAGATGAGATGAGTTATCCTTCAATATTTCATCTAAGATGCTGTTAATCATAAGATGTTATTTCATGTACTACTGAGGAAAAAACCATCATTTAGGCACAGCATACCCCTGACTGTAAATTTCCTGGTTAGGAGAGGGTACATCTTGCAGTCAGTGAAGTACAGGATACATAAGGGACTTAGCCTAGGACCTGGCACATAATTAGCATTTGGAAAATGTTAGCTATTTAATATTTGTAAGAGTCAATGTGATTGTAGAGTCTAGAATGTTAATGAGAGCAATATCGAATCCAACCTAGATAAGGGGTTACAGGTTATAAGGAGTGTAATGGATTAAATGAACTGAGAAGGGTTAAGCAATGGGAATCCTGATAATGAAATTGTGGAATATCAAGTTTGGGAATTTGTAGATGGAGCGTCTCCCTGACAATGCCAGCTAAAGTTTTTTAAGAAAAGTATAGTAATTGAACTAAGAGAAGAATGCCCTTTATTGATTTTAAAAAGCTATTTAAAGTTGCCCAGAGCTTTTAAAAGTAAGTATTGTGAATTTATCTATGGATTTTTCTTACACTATTCATTAGTGTTAAAAAATTTTTTTTCATTAGAGAATACACACTCAGTGAAGAAAGATTCCGGCGTGGATTCTGGTCATAGTGTCAGAAGGAAAGGGGGAGATGGATTCTCGATTATCATTGATTGAGTGAATTGTCATTTTCAAGAGATGGGGGTATGGGGGCGGGGGGAGTACTAATAGCTGCTTGTAGAGCTCTTTTGTTTTTGGTTTTTGTTTTGGCCACGCTGTGTGGCATGCGGGATCTTAGTTCCCCCACCAGGGATCGAACCCGTGCCCCCTCCGTTGGGAGTGTGGAGTCTTAACCATTGGACCACCAGGGAAGTCCCTGTAGAGCTCTTTTAAACATGGCTCAGAAAGCAGAAACCATAAAGGAAAAAATTATAGATTTGACAACATTTATGTGACCAAACACACACTCTTGAATGACCACACACAAAAATACAACCGTTCAAATTTGCAGCAAGTTACTCTTCTTGTAAAAAACTTAAAATCAATAGGAAATTCCACCCCTACAGAAAAATTGGTACATGGACCTGGAGAGTATCATACTAGGTGAAGTCAGGCAGACAAAGGCAAGTATCATAGATATCACTTATAGGTGGAATCTAAAAACATGATACAATGAACTTAATTACAAAAGACTCACAGACATAGAAAACAAATTTATGGTCACCAAGGGGGAAAGCGGGGGAGGGATGAATTTGGGATTAACAGATACACACTACTCTATGTAAAATAGATAAACTACAAGGATCTACTGTATAGCACAGGGAACTATACTTAATATCTTGGAATAACCTATAATGGAAAAGAATCTGAAAAAGAATGTTTGTGTGTGTGTGTGTGTGTGTGTGTGTGTGTGTGTGTGTGTGTGTGTGTGTGTACATACACCTGAAACGTAAATCAAGTATGCTTCAATTAAAAAAAAAATAAATGAAATTCTGGGCTCCTAAAAAAATTGGTAAAGGACAGGAACAATTCACAAATGAATGAAATGCAAACTACTAATAGACATGAACTGTTCTGCCGTGTCCTGGATGAGACTCTTCACTGGAATGGGGACGATGTCTTCTCTTTTACTTTATTGTATC
Source organism: Aethalodelphis obliquidens (assembly GCF_003676395.1). Lineage (NCBI taxonomy): Eukaryota > Metazoa > Chordata > Mammalia > Artiodactyla > Delphinidae > Aethalodelphis > Aethalodelphis obliquidens. The sequence continues at coordinate 24,193,615 of NW_020837961.1, forward strand.
ATTCTTTGTGGACCAGGAAGGATCAGTCTGGGGAAACTGGGCTTTTCTCACCGAAGGAAAGGAAGCCAAAATTTCCCTGCCTCCTAAGAGAAGCTGGGGTCACAAGGAGGTACACAATGAATGTAAGCTGGAGTTACAAGAGACAGGCCATCTCCATCCCATTTCCTTGATGTTGCCCTGCTACCCTCATGACATTGGGCTAGGAGTCTCCTCATTGGAATGTGAGGTGTTCCCAGTGCTTTAGGGGCTCTCAGTTCTATGCAGGTTCTCAACCAGCTGGCATGATGGGTGAACTTTTTTTTTTTTTTTTTTTTTGCGGTACGCGGGCCTCTCATCATTGTGGCCTCTCCCGCCGCGGAGCACAGGCTCCGGACGCACAGGCTCAGCGGCCATGGCTCACGGGCCCAGCCGCTCCGTGGCATGTGGGATCCTCCCGGACCGGGGCACAAACCCGCGTCCCCTGCACCAGCAGGCGGACTCCCAACTTATCAGTGAACTTTTAAGGATACCAGTGCTCCATAGAGCACATCGAAATGGGCCTCTTGCTCTCCCACCTGAGTTGCAGTATTAGATTTGATTTGTAGTGGCGTTTTCTTATTCATATGAGACACAGTGATGGCCTTAGAACATGGTTTTTCTTATTGAGCTAGACTGGTTCATAAGGTATTGAAATAAGAAGTTCTCCCACATAGTAAAACCTCTTATAAAGTGAAGAAAATTTGAAGTTAGGCATTAGCATTTGATTTCCCAGATTGTCTCTTGAGGGTAATAGTTAATGTCATGGGCGTAAGAAAGGCTTCTCACGTGCTGCCCGTAAGGTGGTTTTTGGTAGGGTCCTTACCTAACCGAAGTACACTCAGTCTTACCTCAGCCTTGAGTTTTTACCTGGCCACTCGACAGAAGAGGATTCATCAGCATCTTCTGACCCACCATCTCCTCTCTCTTAAGTGATCTGCAAATATTTCAGAGTTGGGGGGGAAAAAAAGGCTTTTGAATTTTACCCACAGGCTTACCACGAATTTCAGCCACAGGCCAGTTACCCCCGCCTCTTCTTTCGTTAAGTCCTTTCAGAGGACGGTGCCTGGGAGTAGGGGGCCGGAGCTGGTATGCATTGGTCAGAGCCATCCTTCAAACTCTTTAAGCCAAGTTGGGGAGGGAGGATGAATGCCGGCAACACGAGTCTTAATTTTATCAAAAAGGGTCCTTAATTTTATGGGTAGCTTTGTGTGGAAGGGAGTGGTAATGCTACGGTGAGTGTTGCTTTAGGAATTACACCTTTAGCCCTGTGACAGCTCAGCACAGCTGCCTGTACATAGCTTGCCATCCCATCTGTTATGGCTTCCTGTTTTGCTTTGTGTCCGTTGCTGGCTTTGCAGTCTGCATAATTAATAACAACCTCTTTATTTTCCCAGTGTTCGTGTTTGTGTGCTCAGGACTTCTATTCAGTTTGTTCAAGCTCGAGAGAACGAGCTTGGTTTCAAATGGCCTTCTGTTAAACTGTGAGCAAAATTAATTTGATTACCCTTGAAATGATTGGCATCCAAGCTGTATTTATAGCATTTATTTGCATGGAAACACTGAAGAGTTCTGTCTTGTCATACTGTGCAGGCTGAGATGTTGATCTGTATTCCAGGAAAGCCTCCATTAAAAGCGGTGCATCCTCACTGAGCAGTTCTGCTTTTTGTTGAGCCAATATTAATCAATTCAGCAAATGTTTCATGCATCCAGTGCTGGGCTGTGTTTCGGGGAGGGAGAGAGAAACATCTAAGTCAGTTTTTGCTGTGCAGAAGCAATCTTACTGGTAAGAGGAGACTACGATTATATGAAAAGCTAAATAACAAGCTATCGTTACTCATGTTATAGCGTCTTATTTTGAGTGTATTTCTTCAGTAATTGGGATAGCCTTTCAGAATCAAGGGATTAGGAAAGAAATCTAATGTAGTTGGTAGAGCTCCTGCACTGTGCCCACCTCCAGCTTAGTGGATTCTTTCAGCAAGTTTTTGAGCATCTCTACCTATATTTCTGTTCATAATGTCTCTTATAGAGCTTGATAAAGTTGGGATAAGTGGTCATAAATGTAGGATTTGCACTGAGATTGTAACTTTGAGGAAAAATGCAAACGTGCTTGTCTAATGCAGCTTCTGTTTTAATAGCTTTTATTACAGTTATCTTATTCATTCTTTAGACTGAGTTCCTTGAGGGTATGTGGACAGTATCTTTACGATCTTGATGTTAGCACAGTGGTTCTCACTTTGCACATCAGAATCCTGTGAATGACAACCACCGCAGAAATGCCAGGGCCCGCCCCTGGGGGGCTCTGATTCCAGGGTTTCGGTTGGGGAGCTTTTAAAGAAGCACCACAGGTGAGTCTAATGTACAATAGCATTGAGAACTGTCGGCTTGACACACGGTAGTGATGAGTGAATTTTTTCATTTTGATGTGTTTAAAAACATGTCGGGAAATAGGACGTGTGGTATGCTGTAGGTCTGTTGTGAACATGAACTATGTCTTTGATCTCCAGCAGCACTTGGTGCCGGGTGATACCTGTTCTAGGTGCTCCAGACGACCCAGGTAGTTCTGAGGGTTAACTTTTGCTCCCCCTTTTTTAATTTGAGGAGAGAAGAGATAGAAAGAAAGGATATGTGTGTTTGAGAGCTTTCGCTTTTCCCTTCTTGAAGGAATCGGCAATTCCTTGTGTCCTGGAGTCTAGAAGTAGAGCTAATAAATAAAGCTGTTGCGGCCTGGGGCACCAAGAGCACAAAGAGAAAAGAAGAGGAGAGTGTTAGCGGAGGTTATCCGGCAGAGTCTGGAGGAGTGTTTGGGTGTCACAGCTGGGGGGAGGGCAGGGCTGTTTCCGCCAGCAAGGATGCTGCCAAATGTCCTGTAATGCCGAGGTTGAGAAACCCTGGAATAGGGGATAAGGAAGGGGCCTGGAAGGCAGATAGGATACTGAAGTGGTCGTGTCACAGATGGCTGTTCCTGCCACACCCGTACGCTGTTTGCTGTGTTAGCCCCTCTCCCAAATCCTCTAGAGTCAAGAGCACTGTTTTTTGCCCTTATCTGTAGATAGGATTGTGACTGCCAGCTGTGTATGAGCCGTTAAAAATGAACATTTTAATATTTTACCTATAATAAAATATGACACTTGAAAGAGTCCTTCAGTTATTTTCCATCTGTACATTTGCTTGAACGGGACAGTATTAATTCACATGCAAAAAAATAAGCCAGTAATTTTTGTTCTGTTTTGCTTACGTTTTCAGTAAAGGATACTAAGAACGAGCAGTAAAACGGGAAAAAAAACATTACAAAAATAAACCCAGTAAAGCAATCAATCAATCCATCTCTGAGAGAACCAGAATAAAATAAAATTTCCAATCTTAACAAAGGCTATCTACTAAAATCTTACTTTTTAAACTGCTGTTTCTTACAGCATCATTTATAAAGGAGGAGTTTGAGGCGGCGCAAGTGTCTCCCTTTTAGGAATGGATAAGAAAATACAGTCTATACGTCTTTTTTTTTTTTTAAAACCACTACACAGTAAGTGGTAAAAATAAACTAGATTTTAAAAAAAAGAACAATCAGTGGGAATGTAAAGAAAATGAATTTCTTAAAAGGAGTTTAATTTTAATATTCCACAGCCTCATCATAAGAAAAGAGTATTAAGAGTTGAACAGATACGTGGGCTGTTGGTGTGAGGTAATGGTGCCAATTTCCTTGTGTCTTTGTTCAGTTATCGCTTACAACTACTTATCCCTATGCTAGGCTGTTTAGATGAAAATGAATTTAATTTTGTCATCGCTGCCCTGATAAAACTCTTGGTTTTTTCATGTTCTAGGAAAGTGCCAAGATGCCAAGAAGGAAAGCAACAACGAAAACAAAAATAAGTTGGGGAGAGAAGGAACCAGGGGGATTAAAGTAAAACCATAAGCACATGCTTGCTTGTCAGTCCCTCTACTTTATGCATGAGACAAAGGAGGAGGTTATTTAGGAGAAGCAGGGTGGTGGAGGGGTTGCCTTGGCAAGCCCTTAACCTTTCTGCACCACGGTTTCATCATCTCTAAAATAGTCTCTACATCATAGGACTCCCATAAGGATTAAAGAGAGTGAATAGGTATAAAGTGTTCAGCACAGTGTTTGGTGTTTCACGGTGGTGGTGATGGTGATGATGACGACGATATGAGAATGATTTTTTATTCCCTCTGAATACTTGAGCTGTGTTGGAAACTGACAGAGACCATGGATACGCTCTTGTGTGATTTCTCCCATAGAGCCACCTGCGTGACAGTCCTCTCTCCCTTCGAAGTGGGTGGTGATGAAGCTGAGAGCTTATGGAGTCCTCAAACTGGGGTGTTTCAGACGTTCTGTAAAGACTGTTCCCAATAGAATGAATTTCCAGAGGAGGATAGAGTGATTTATGTGACGAAATATGTTTTTAAGTTTTTATAACATAATAAAACCATTATAGTTAAGTCTCTGTCATCCACGTATAGATTTTCCACAGCAATATTTGAATCTTGAGCAGGCATTTCTTTAGAATTTACTACATTCTCAGAGTATATAACAGTTTTATGGTTAGTGTAAGCAACATGTGGTAAGGAATTAAAAGCGTTCTTTGATAAAAGCATAATACATATTCGAAAAGCAATGGTTACGTTTTATTAAGGCTGCTTTGGATTATCCATTCCGTGCTTCATCCCCACTGATGCAAGTGGTTGATAGTCAGCTGGACTCGTTTGGATTTCCACATCAGGGTAGGCAACACAAAGCCCCAGATGCACAGGAAATGTAGTTGTGGTAAAGAAATGGCACAGGTTTTTGGCCTCTGTCCCTTAGATAAACAGCCTGAACACGTCCTGTGACTCTATCACGATCAACCTGATAATATATGGTTCTTCAACCCCCCGCCCCCCATACGGTGAGCAGGGTGATGCTGGGAACTGTTTCATACCCATTTTCTTCCTACTGCACCTTTGTGTTGGGGATAAGCACTTAAAGTACTGTTCAGTTAAATAGTGAATTGGTGGAGACTAATGCCTCTTAGTAGTTGAACGTACAAAGGAGGAGAACTTGTGTTCTGAAGCCTTCTAAGGGCACTCTGTTTATTAGGTTTTTCCATCTCGATTGGTCAGTAACTCACTGAGGGGAGGTTAATGGATAGAAACTGGACTGAACAAGGGATCTGAGGCAGAAGAGACCTAGATCGGTGGTGCTGGTCTCACCTAATTCTCTAGGTGATGCTTGCTTGTATCCACAGCATGGTTTCCCTAACGCAGTGAAAGACGGAGCATCTGCTGCTTTTCGCTCTCAGTTGGAGGGAGCTCTCACTGTTCTGGAAGAGGGCTGCTGCCCTTTGTTCAAATTCTCCTCTGAGGTGGCCAAGCGAATGTAAGTCCAGCTTCGTTTTTGGCAGATTGAAAACAGGATGTCATTGATCATGGAGGAGAGTGAAATCTGGCTGATCTCAATGTTTGTTTCGGTGGTTATGTAAACTTTGATTTTGAGAAGTCATTTTATTCTTCCAGATAACAGATTTACATACTGGAAAGGGGACAGGACCAAATTGCTTTTGAGATATTTGAGTAATACAAAACATTTCTCTGGTAAGAAATTCATGCCCTGAAAAATTGGAAGGAGATTTGAATTGTTAATGGAAAGGGGACTAGGAACTAGAACGGAGAGGAAACTGAATTTTTTGTTATAATATGCCATTTTGTAAAATTGAATTTTTTGATCATGTGGCTGAATTGTATAATAAAAAAGTACATTCCCACCCATATCATATTCACCCAGAATTAGGTCATATGTCCCAACCCCATACATTGGAATACATTTCTCTGAAAATCCTAGTTCAGTGATAATTCCATTCTGGGCAGAGACACTTTCTATTATTTTTTCCTTCGTAAAACGATAAATCTTGTCACCTGTTGGTCATAATACTGTCTCCTGGAGCCGTGTAGAATAAACCTCTTACCTACTTTCAGTTTTTATTTGTTTTTATTGTTAGAGTCTTAAAATTGAAAACCGTAATTGGTTGTAAATACAAATGGTCTGCTTTCCTGAACTCCCCTCCTGCCAGCTCACTCCTAAAGGCAACCACTTGTTCAGATTTGTTTATTTCCTTCCAGGCTTTTAAAGGTGTGCATATATTGTACATGTGCAGGTTTCATTTCTATTTGTGTTTTTAAAATGGGATTGTACTATGTGTATGGTTCTCTAGCTTTTTTTAACTGAACAATTACAGTACGGTTTTCTTTCCATGTTAGACATGAAAGGCTGTCCTCCCCCCCACCTTTTTTCGGACAGTTACATCATTGTCGGATGTACTATAATTTATTTAATCGTTCCATTATCGTTAGATACCTGGGTTATGTGGAACATGGATGATCTTGAACACAGATCAAACGCATCTGAGGATACTGCTTCCCTTGTAGCTGTTTCTGCGGCCGTTTTCTCTCATCACCCTCATACCACCGGGCCTGCTGGAGGTAGGGGCCTCCTAATTGTCTCCTCCAGACCATTCTCCCACCATCCTCCATGAAAACACCCACCTTTGACCATCCTGTCAGGTTATACCACACTTCCCCTCCTTGTTACTCACTCACTGCCTCACTGCCCACCCTCCACCCTAATTCCTACAGGATTTCAGTGTCTTTATTCCCTTCCTGCTGCTCCTATGATCATTCTCCGTCTACTTCTCCAGTGACCTTTGACCCCAGCTCAGGTACTCAGGCTCATAGACCCATAATACGGGATTTTGCACTTCTAAAATTTAAACAGATTTCACCAACTTTATGTTTAATTATTTTCCTCATTTACTTAACTAATAAAGTGTTATTTGTTCATAGCTTACCTTCAGAATACGCAGTAGCTGGGATCTGACCACTTCTACTGGGCTGATCCAAACCTTTATCATCTTTTTTTTTTTTTTTTGCGGTACGCGGGCCTCTCACTGCTGTGGCCTCTCCTGTTGTGGAGCACAGGCTCTGGATGCGCAGGCTCAGCGGCCATGGCTCACGGGCCCAGCCGCTCCGCGGCATGTGGGAGCTTCCTGGACCGGGGCACGAACCCGCGTCCCCTGCCTCGGCAGGCGGACTCTCAACCACTGCGCCACCAGGGAAGCCCCTAAACCTTTATCATCTTGAGCTGTAACAATTGCCATAGCTTTTTTTTTTTTTTTTTTTTGCCATAGCTTTGTAGCTGGTCTCTTTCCTCCTTCCCACTCCTATCACTCCTCCTCCTTCCATGCCTTCAGACAGTTCTCAGCCCAGCCATCCAGCCATACCACAGTCAGCCTGTTAAGCTAGAAGTCAGATCACGTTGGCATCTCTGCTCCCAGCTCGCAGCGGTTCTCGTCTCAGTTCAGAGGGGAAGTTACAGAATCCTTGCGGCGTTCCTGTCTGTCTGCTTCGACCTCCCCTCCCCTCGCTCTCTCCATCCCAGTCACATTGGACTCCTTGCTGCCCCTGGAACATTTCAGGCATATTCTTGCCTCTTGGCCTCTGCCGTTGCTCCCCCTCTGCTTGCGACGTGCTTCCCTAGATATCCACGTGGCTCCGTCCCTCACCTTTTCAGGCTTCTGTTGGAATATCACCTTCTCAGTGAGGCCTTCCCTGACCACAAGAATGTAGGTCCCATGAAGGCATGATCGTTTTTAAAAAGAGAAAAAGCTGTTTCTGTCTCTTGTTCAGCCCTGTGTCCCAGTGCTTAGAATAGTGACTGGCATGTTGTGGGTGTTTGTCGAATGAGTCGAATGACTGTAGTGGTTATCAGCCTTTCTTTTTATCGTTTTCTTTCCTTTTTTGGACAAAGTTAGAACTTCACTGGACAGACAAAAGCTAGGACACAAACTTTGTTTTTTTTGTATAAACAAAATATTAGAATTAGCTTATTGTGAACCAGCTCTGTAAATATGTTACATTTTTCAGCATGTTATAATTTTCAAATCAACTTTACGTATCCCTATTTAAGGCTGATGCCAGCCCAGCGGGGGGTAGGTGGTGGAATCAAAATTTCATGGAAGAGCAAATTGAGGCTCAGAGAGGTGTTTTGTTCAGAGAGCAGCTGCTAAGTGGAAAGCTGCTCTTCAGACCTATCTTCTTTCATTCCAAGTGAAGGACTCCTGCTCTCTCATTTAGAAGCATCTCAAAATGACAGAAACATGGTGGGGGTCTTATTTGAAAGCCTGGAGACTGCCCTGATTGCTTACTCTAGATTTCGCCTGCCTTTTGTTTCCATTTGGAAAGCACATAAAATAAATAGTTCACTTTAAAATTCCTGACAATGACAGAGCAACAAGTTTTATTTCTCTCACCTGTGGAGGAAGTGGCCTCCACCCAGTTTTACTGAATTAGGAGGGAAGTGATTTTTTCAAGTGATAAAAAGAAAGAAAATTCCATGCTCTTCCCAGAGGAGGAGTTCAACAATTGGGAGAATGGCGTGAGACCATATGTTGGTTTGTAAAAGGATATAACTTGTAAAGATGTTTCCTTTGATGCCTGTGATGAATATGGATGTGTTTCCCTTCTAGAGGGTCCTGACTAAATTATTCAATTAAGCCCGGAGCTGGAGGATCTAAATATAGGGAGAGGGTTCAGGCTGTCCTGCCTTGTGGGTGTCAGCTCACCCCTACAGATGTGCGTGTTTGTTGTCATAAATAACACCTGCCAGCTCAGTGGAGAAGGAGAAATGTTCCAAAAAATGAAATACAGCAGAGTATTTTTCTTTTTTAAATAAAAGGGACAGTTTTTTTCCGCCCTTCGGCCTATTCCATTTTCATTTGTGAATTTGGCATTTGAATTACTGATTTTTTTTTTTTTTTCTTAACCTGATTCATAGACTTTAGTATCTGTTCTGGTTTCAAGTGTAAATCTACCACTTACTAGAATATGATCTTGAAACAGGTACTTAACCTCTGATCCTTAGGTTTATTACTAAAACTGAGAGAATGCTATACATCTTGAAAGATTGCTATAAGAAGTCAATACGATCGTGTTTGTAAAAACGACCAATATAATCCTTGCATAAGGTAATAGCTCAATTAAAATAATTTCATTTGTTAACGATTGAATCATTCCTCACTGGTCGCTTACGGGAATTTACCGCATTTAGCATGCTTTGCAATCAGTAAAATTGCTATACTACGATAACAATGACTCAAAGCGAAGAGTTTTTTCTAAGAGACGACTGTATACTTTTTCCACTTATAGTCTGTACAGTTGGACTTGCACATGTCCCTGCTCTGCAGTTCCCAGTGTTTGAGGAGTAAGCACTTGCAAGCCAAATGAGTCTATACAATTTTTGAGTTGAGGTGACTGCAGATGAGATTTATCAGAGTGAGGCCTTTAGGACCTGGATATCTTGAAAGGCTACCACGTGCTGAAGGACAGCTTTCCATTACAAGCATGAATTCGAGAACAGGGATTCAGGGGGATTAAGGAATGTTATACAACTTCTAGAGAAGTGGTAAGGAGATGTAGCAAGAAGGCAAGCTTGTTTGTTGAAGTTGAGGACAGCAAGAAAACTTTTAAGTGTCTCCAGTCTACTTTAACTAAACAAGTAATCGTCTCGTGAAACAAAACAGAACTGACACTTGTTACTCTATAAGGGAAGCTCTGTGACTAAGAAAAATTGACCAGGTGCCCTGTCAGCAGCCAGAATTTGTCAGGATGGAAGGACTTGTGTATGCAGAGCAGAACCAGAAAGAGTTCTTGTCTTGAAGAATTTTCTAACACAACGAACATATATTAAATAGCATACTTGGTGCAACTGAATGCATAAACTACGGCCCTGTCCTTAGAGACGCATCTAAGTGCGACATCCCTAAACTCCTTGCTTCATTGTCATGAAGGGGATGCTGCTTTTGGTCGAAATGTCACCGCTCACGATGAACTTCCAACTGGTAGGTGGTGAGCTCTTCTTTTTGATTCCTAAGATTCCTACTCACTTAACACTGTTGAGAGACCACATCACGGCAGCCCTTGCCAGCATGTCCCTCAGGTCACACCTGAGAGACTGGTAGACTGGCTGTTAGTGCCTGTGTTTTAAAGGCACCGGTACCTGCGTGACTTCATTATGAAAAATAGCTTTCAAGAGCTGGTCCACTCTTCCACCTTCACCCCCTAGTTTCTCCAGACTTGGAAAATTAACCTTGAAAACAATTTTTTAATGAAAAAGAGGCAAACTAGCTATTCCGTGTCATCAAACTGACATTTGGAAAGTTGGGAAATGTTTGGAAGTAACCGAAACAAGGCTTTATAGTAAGAGGCTCAGGACAGTGAAGTCTGCCTTCTGAATGTTTGTGACGGCAGGACTTTGCTGTAAGACCAGCAGAATTCTGCGATTGCCAGTGGATCTTTTTTTTTTTTGTAAAAAGTATTATTTAAAAAATGTTTTCTAATTTTTTTATTCTTTTTCAAATTCCTTTCCCATTTAGATTATTACAGAATATTGAGCACAGTTCCCTCTGCAATACAGTTAGGTCCTTGTAGGTTATCCATTTTAAACACTGCAGTCTGTACGTCAATCCCAGACTCCCAATCTGTCCCTACCCGCCAGTGGATCTTCGTATCGCTTTCTTGTGTAGGGACTTGGTTTAAATATATTTTCTTTTTCTGAGGATTCAATCAGAGTAGAGTTCCTGTTAGCCCAACTTCTCAGCAAAGAAGTAGGTAGTTTAAAAAGCGCTTTCAAGTCTGTAAAAGAAATGGAGAGAGGTTTTATTCATCCTCACTTTCTTCTTGTTCTAGGATTTTTTTTCCCCCTTTATTTTGGTTAGTGGTGAGCTTTATTTAGCTACATTTGACCCGTTTGAAATTGAGAAATGTTGAGTGAAGGTCCAGGACTAACTGCTAGTTTAAAACAGGAAAAGGAAATGCAGAGGGACTTCACTTGTTTTCTCCTTCAAGACAAGTATCCCAAAGCCAGATGAGTTCCTAATTGCAGTAACCGGGGAATAGAAACATTTGAACAGGTTATTTGTTGAAACGACGTCACAGAATCACAGACCATCGTTGCTTTGGGATATTTTCTGAGACTGAAATAGCTGGAGAAAACCCATCTCCGTTTTTATTTTCATTGTGATGGCATTATACTTGTGTAGCAAATTTTAACTCGTTTTTTCCCCTGTTTCCCCTGGTATGTTAACTTTCTGACTCTTTTTGATGTTTTAATTTAGCTAAGCATCTTGGGGGAGGCAAGAGTTCTTATCAGGCCTTGAATCCTATCTGAAATCGGATGTTAGGCTAGATGACACATACCTTTCCACAGAACTAATTAATATTGCCGCCAGTCACTTTATACAACACACCTCTGATGTACTTTACACCTCCATGGCATTCTGGTGAGGTATTTGGTGAAATAATTTAGATACAACTACCGAACTACAGAAATCATAGTTTGCTTGTGATTTCTCTAAAGCCGCACAGTAGCTTCTTTAGGAGCTAGTCTTACTTTTTCTGTTTCTTCACAAGATCATCTGTTTAAGAAGAGCTAGTGGTATAAGTCAGGAAATATGCCTACAGTTTATTTAGTCACTTGGAAATACTTGTTTCCCCCGCAAAATGGATCAGGCATTTTTTTTACAGAAAGATAATTTTTGTAAAGTTTCGTTTTTCTTAAGTAACACATCCAACAGTTACACAGTTCCAAAGCGAAGTTAATCAATACCCCTGCGTTTAGTTCCTTGATTCTTTTGATCTTTATGCCTTGATGTTTTACCATTAGAGTTAAGACAGTAATGAACCAAAGAACAAGAAGTCGGGGGTGGGGGAGAGTTGCTTGCTTCATTGACGGTAGACCATTTATCTCCTTTTTTTTTTAAGGTACTAGCAGGGAGTCTTTGATGTTTTTCCCCCCAGTCACTTTTTTGGAGCCTGTATTTCATGCTGATTTTATTGAATCATTTCATTATTCCCTCAGTCGTTTTGTCTAGTTCACTGAATTGCGTGCCAGTGCAGGAACTGTAACAGCACTGGTCTGAAGCTGTAGAGGGCGACTGGCCATTGTCTGTCTCCTCTCCTCCTCCTTCTGTTAAAGGTACTTGGTTTGTAGCACTTGGCAACTCCCCCCTCCCGCCTTTTTATTGTGCTTCAGATACAAATTAGAATAATTTCCTTTTAAAACTTTCAGTGGGAATCTGGGATCTGAGGCATGGCAGAGAGTGTATTTTGTTGATATTCACACAGTTGGATAATTACATGTTTCTTTGCTAGATGAAGATGAAGAAAATGCCGTTGTTGTGCAATTGGCTAATGAGGTTTTCTTTCAGTATAGAGCGAGTCTCACAGCAGTTAAAGGTATTTTACAGCTTCTTCCTTTTTTCCTTTTAACATTAAGGAATACCACATAAGCTGCAGAATTCAAGAGCCAGGTTGAAAGGAGCATTATAAGTATTCTTCTCATTTGATTCTGGCATTGCTAATAGAAATCCTTCCCGTGGGCGAGACTCCATAGGGAAAGGGCCTGACTTTAGAACCCTGTTTTAAACTGCATTTTTTTTTTTTTTTTTTGGTACGCGGGCATCTCACTGTTGTGGCCTCTTCCGCTGCGGAGCACAGGCTCCGGATGCGCAGGCTCAGCGGCCATGGCTCACGGGCCCAGCCGCTCCGCGGCATGTGGGATCTTCCCGGAACGGGGCACGAACCCGTGTCCCCTGCATCGGCAGGCGGACTCTCAACCACTGCGCCACCAGGGAAGCCCTAAACTGCATTTTTATTATTTCCCAAATCGGGTCACACTGTAAATGCAACCTGATTTATAAGTAGACTTTGTATGTGTCTTGAGTTAATGAATTGAGGTTTTGTTTTTTTGTGTGTAATTTGCAAATATTTGTGTATAGAGGCTTTTAAAAATTTTCAAAGTAACAGTTTTTTATTCAAGAATGTTTGAAAAGTTTTAACAAGTAGGGGAGAGAGAGAGAGATTATTACCCTTCCAGACCCAGCCACCGTTACATGCTTTGGTATATTTACATAGTTGTTCATGTTATGTATACCGTTATTTTGGTATATTTACATAGTTGTTCATGCTGTATATACCATTTTACATTCTGCTTAAGGTGTTTTCCCAGTTATTTTTATGAACATAATTTTTTAAGGGTTACGTAATATCCCGTTGAGTGGATTATACTACATCTTACTTATTTTCCAACTTTTAGATACTTCTTTTTTTCCTTATAATAAAGAATGCTCTAATGAAAATCATTATGCAAAAACTTTTTTACCTTTCCAGTGCAGAGTGTTTCCTTAGAGTAAATTTCTAGAAGTGAAGTTGCCGGAACAAAGATCTCCCTATTTTTTAAGGCTTCTAAGGGGTTCTTTACCAGATGAATGCTTTTGCTTCTCTGTCATTTTGAAATGTTTGTATTTGGAGAAGAGGGAAGGAAATCTCTGTTTGCTGACTCATGTTTTTATTTTGCACTTTAAACTGATAACGCCACTTAGCTTTTGACATAAACTAAAGCAGGAAGTACCAAAAGGGGCAGAAAAAGAATGAGTTGCCTTGCCAAGGCCATAGTGTCATGGACACGTTTGAGTTCCTGATGGGAGGTAGGTTACTTGTTTGACTTGAATATAAAAAAATGCTTAACTCAAGTAGGCAAAAATCAGTCATCAGCCTGTATTTTGTTTCATATGCACATTTATATGCAAGAGTTTGTGATCTTGTCACTTGAAAGTTTTTAGTGGCATCAGACCCCCCAACTGGCCCTGTGGTGTTTGGAGAACATAGGGTTTTTTTTTCATTTTTTGTTCCCTGTGCGGAGAAGCCTTTTGTATTGAGGATATCACCTTAGCTGTCTTTCTAAAACATAAATCTAATCACACTGATGCCCTGATTTAAAGCCTTCCATTTGTCCACAGGATAAGATGTGTGACAGGCCCTTCACAGTCTTGCCCTGCCTTTATCAGCCTTGTATCGTCTACAGCAACCGTGAACCCTAGCATTTCTCTGATGTTGGTGAGAATGAGTAATTTACAAAAGTGGTTTAAAAGTTGAGGCTCTAGAGCCAGACAACATAGGTTCACTCTGGCCCCACCACTTACAACTGTGCGCATGAAACCTCGGACAAGTTATTTAACTTTTCTATTGTATATTTCACTTTCCTTACCTGTAAAATGAGGAAAATAAGAGTGTTCACTAAAGAGGGTTTGTCACAAAGATTAAACTAGTTAGTAGATATAAAGTGCTTGGAACAGTGTCTGTCAAGTAGCGATCACTCAGAATATTAGCTCTGTTGTTTTGCAAAATTCTGCTCATCCTTTAATGCTTGTCTGATAGTTCTTCTTTGGGAAAACTTCCTGAGATCCCTGGAATTAACTGTTCTCTCCTTTTCTGCTTTTATTCGTTATCGTTTATACCTGTCGTATAGCTTTTGCACACAGTGTTATTGTTGGTTCAGGGTGGGCAAATGCATGGTACATGGGCCGCCTCTTCTATTCCTGCACTCAGGGTTCACCTTGCTACAGTCCTGGCATTCCTTCCTGCTGAGGTCTGCACTTGACCCAAGACTCCGCAGTACAGTCCTTTAGCTTGGCATGCAGGGGAACCAGTTTGCTTCAAGAGAGTTCACTGTTTACACACTGGCTCTTCAGGATGGAGACATCTTTGCTTCCATCCTCTGTGGATACCGTAGGTACTTAGCAGGCACTCAGTGCAGCTTTGCTGAATGAATGTCACTTTGAGCAGTTAAAGCAAAGGTCTGCAATGGTGGTCCTTAATCTCCCCAACTCCCCACATACTTACCTTCTATAACAAACCCATCAGTGCTAGAGTTTGAAACAGCCCCAGGTGATTTTGATATAAACTCGCCCCCTCTATTTGAAAACCATTGACCAAAATATAAAAAAGCAGTTTTTGGAGTTGAAGAAAAGGACATACAGAATAAGAAGAAATGTATTCCTTTTATAAATTGTTGCTAGAGGACAAGGAAAAGAAGTTGTCTTTCTTGTTCTTTGGCACAATTAACCTTTAGGTAAAAGTAAATGATCATTTCAGGAGGTACACTCTGACCAAGTGTGACTTTTGATGGTAGCATAGTTTTATTTTCTCTTTTTCTGTTCAACGAAAATAACGCCAGCTTCAAAGCACTGGTAAAACTCTTTACCTTACAAAAGGAAACAACGGACCCGCTACAGCCTGTTGAATAAGTAAAGCTCCACACTTGGCCTTCTGATTCCTTCAAGGAGCTAAATCATTCATCAAACATTTATTGAGACTCTGATATGTGCCAGCTACAGGGCTAGGTTCCAAAGCTAGGAAGACAGTAAGATAGAATTCCTGAGTCATTTTCCTCTAGTGAAGAAGTAGCTATAGACATGCACAGCTGTATGTCTATACCACAAAGTAGCTATAGACATGCACAGTTTGCTATGATAGCTGTTCATAATTATTATCCCTTTGAGTTCTGAGGATCAGTAATGATTTCCCCCTTTTATTCCTGTTATTGGTAATTTGTGCCTTCTCTTTTATTGATTTATAGGTTTTTTTAGAGGAATATCTTGATTTTATTCGTATTTTCAAAGAGCTAACTTTGATTTTATAGGTTTTCTCTCTTGTATATATATATTTAATTTTTGCTCTCATTTCTTTTTACTGTCTTTAGGTTTAATTTGCTTTCCTTTTTTTTTCTTTTGATACATAGAAAATTAGTTTTCAGCTTTTTTTCTTTTCTAATATATGCATTTAAGACAACCCATTTCCTGCTAAGCATGGATTGAGCTACATCTTACAAGTTTTGATGTGTCATATTTTTATAATCATTCAGTTTAAAATATTTTCTAATTTCTCCTGTAGTTTCTTTTTTGACCCATGCATTATTTAAAAGTGTAATTATTTTCAATAACAATACTTTTGGCATTTATTCTTAGTTATACTGTGATCAAAGGACATATTCTGTATGGTTTTATTCCTTTGATATGTGTTGAGATTTGCTTAATGGCTCATATGGTCAGTTTGGATAAGCATTCCATGTGTTTTTGAAAGTAGTACGTATGTTATAGTTGTTGGGTGCATACACGAATTGAGTCAAGTTTTTAAACATGTTGTTAATCTTCTATATCTGTTGATTTCTGTTTACCTGTTTAGTCATTTACTGTGTTAATCTCCCACTAAGATTGTTAATCATTTTAATTCTGTCAGTTTCTGCTTTATGTGTTTTAAAACTGATTACTTGGATAAAAAATTGGGATTGTGATGTATTTGTGGTGGATCAACTCTTAACGTTATGAAATGTCCCTCTTTTATCCTTGGTGATGCTTCTTACTTTACGGCTTCTTTTGCCTGATACGATAGCTGTGTGAGCTTTTTTGGTTAGAATATGAATAGTATATTTCTTTCCATATTTTTTTTCTTTTGGCCATTCTCTGTCTTTATATTCGACGATATGTGTCTCTTGTAAGTACAGTATAGTTAAGTGGTGTCTCCACCCCTACCCCAGTCTTTTGCTTGGCAAATTTAGTCTCTTGATATTTAAGTAATTCTTGAGACTTTGAGGATTAGCTGTGAATCTTACTGTTTTCTATTTTTCCCATCTATTATGTGCTCTTTTTTCCTTTTTCTTAAGTTTTTTTGGATTAAACATATTTTAAAAAATAATTCCATATTTTTAACTCCTCTATTACCTTTTTGTGGTTTTTAAATTCTTTCAGTTGTTTGTTTATTATGACATGAATTCATAACATATCAACAATACTTTAATGCTTTACCACAACCTGGGTAGGCAAGGACCTTAGAAATCTGACTTCATTTACCCCTTCTGCTTTATTTGTTATGCGTTTTAATTCTGTATTCTAAACACCACAAGACATTCCTATAATTGTTCTGTAAAGTCAGTACCCTTTTGGAGCTCTTCGTTCTTTCCTGCAGTTCCTTGCTTTTCCCTTGTGCCTGAAAATTCCTGCTGGAAGCCAGTTCTCTCAGATTTTGTTTGTTGGAGAGCATAGTTATTTCACAGTCATTTTGAATGATTTTTCTCCACTAAGTATAGAATTCTGAGTTTCCAGCTTTTTATTTGTAGGCTAAAGATGTCATTTCACTGTCATCTGGTTTCCATTGTTTCTGTTGAAATGTCAGCTGTCAGCCTTATTGTACTCATTTTGAAAGTATTGTGTCTTTTTAAAGACTTTTGTGGTAGGGTTTCAGCAATTATACTGTGATATGACACATTAAAACTTGTGGATACCTTTCCGTCTCTCCTTCTTTGGATTTGTAGGCCTTCATGAATCTGTGGCTAGACATCTGTTGTCACTTTTGGAAAATCTTTGGCCAGTATCTACAAATATTTCCTCTCTCACAGTTTTTCTCTCCTCTTTTCCCATCATCTTGTTCCAGTCTAGTATGAAGATGATTCTATTAAGATGATTCTAGGCTGTGTTTCAGTGTTTGTAAACACTGGTCCATTTCAGTTTTACCCTTGCACACTAGGGCATACCTCTTCAGGGGTCTCAACTGAAAGTCTGGTATGTTTACCAGGCCCTCAACTCCATTTTTCTTTTTTCTTTTTTTTTCGTCTCCTCAGCACTGTGAGACTACTGAAATCTCTGTTTGGTTCTTTAGCCTCTTTCTGCTTGGCTACTCACAGCACAGGCATTGGCAACTAAACGCCTTGAGAAGAAAAGCAATGAAGAGTGTTCAGCTTATTATTTCATTGCTTTTCACATCTCTCCAGCATCTTGGCCCCTCATGTCCTGCGTACTTTGGTTGCTCTTTGATACATTTAAAAAGTTGGGGGGTTTTCCCCCTGATTTGTTCATTTGTATTTTATTCAGCTTTTATAGTTACTTTGGGGAGGAGGTTGGTTTGATACCTGCTACTGAATCTTAGCCGGACTTGGTACAAAGTTATCATCTTTAATCTTTTTCACCGTTTGTGTTTTTATCTGGTGAAGAGTAACTAGAAAGTTTAAATGAGACAACTTGACAAAAGTATTTGGTACAGTATGTGTTCACGTGCTTCATTCCTTTCATGTAAATAAAAAGCAAATTTGAAAAAGTAGGGGGTAAATTTCCTACCTGACTTGCCTGATAGCCCATAGGCATAGGCTTGTTTACTGGTTTACTGAATAAATACCCTAAAATGTTGCTACATTTACATAGTGTAAATATAACTACCTTTTTTATAGCGTAAGACATACTTGAGGAACAGCCCAAAATAGATGTTAAGACTATTGCATTTTTATTTTTTCCTTTTGCTTTCAGTTTTTGTTGATTGAGGTGTATTTTGAAATATGTATCTTAGAGCCTATAAATGAATCTAAATATAAAACATCACAATATCTGTTGAGAACTTGAACTTTTTTTGCACTAAGGGGTCTGTTGCTTCTATCTCAGAACTCATGTAAACAGTAACATACTCCTTTTTAAAGCTGTATCTCAGTTTATTCATCTGTAAAATGGCAATGATGGTACTACCTAGTTGAAAGAATTATTTAAAGGATTAAATACTGTGTTAGTCTGCTTGGGCTGCCATAACAAAATACCACTGACCGAGTGGCTTAAACAGTAGAAATGTATTTCTCACAGTCCTGGAGGCTAGGAAGTCCAAGATGAAGGCTCCAGCCAGTTTGGTTTCTGGTGAGGGCTGTCTTCCAGGCTTGCAGACAGCTGCCTCTATGAAGAAGGCCTTTCCTCAGTGGGTGCACATGTAGGGAGGGAGAGAGAAATCTCTCCCTTCTTCTTATAAGGCCACCAATCCAATTAGATCAGGGCCCCATCCTCATGACCTCATTTAATGTTAATTCCTTAGAGGCCCCATCTCCAAATACAGTCACACTGGGTGTGAGGGCTTCAACGTGAGTTTTAGGGGGGGACATAATTCAGCCCATAGCATACTGTAATACATAAAAGTGCTTAAAATAGTATCTGGCCCGTGGTAATTGTTTAATAAATTGTGATTTTGTGCTAGAGATGATTTTAAACATCTTTTTCCCTTTTTTCTTTTCTAGGTGCTGACTTTGGGTTACTTTTGAAAACACTAGGAATGGTGATTTCTACTTTTCAGGACCTCAGCACGAAGAAGCTAAGGAGAATCCTATGTAAATAAAGTGAAACCTCTTCTGCTCTCCTTTCACATTTGGGGACGTCTTTCTTTCTCCATCCACAAGGAGTGTACGTGGTGCCATCATGAACGTGACAAGTTTGTTTTCCTTCACAAGTCCAGCTGTGAAGAGACTGCTTGGGTGGAAACAGGGTGATGAAGAAGAAAAATGGGCAGAGAAAGCTGTTGACGCTTTGGTGAAAAAACTGAAGAAAAAGAAAGGTGCCATGGAGGAACTGGAAAAGGCCTTGAGCTGTCCAGGGCAGCCTAGTAACTGTGTCACCATTCCCCGCTCCCTGGACGGCAGGCTGCAAGTTTCCCACCGGAAGGGGCTGCCTCACGTCATTTACTGCCGTGTGTGGCGCTGGCCTGATCTTCAGAGCCACCATGAACTAAAACCACTGGAATGCTGTGAGTTTCCTTTTGGTTCCAAGCAGAAGGAGGTGTGCATCAATCCCTACCACTATAAGCGAGTAGAAAGCCCTGGTAAGTGAGCCCTTTTATGTTGATGCGTTTAGCAGATTTGTATTGTTTCTCAAAATCATTCCTTTCCATGTTTTTAGTTGTAATTTTCAAATATTAGGGGAAAAGTTACATTTGTCCGCCCTTGAATATGTCATACGTTCTAACAGCATAGTCTCTAGTTAATCTTATTTCTTAGGAGCGGGGCTGTGAAAACTGTTATCCTGGTACTAATACCTCTAACTTGTAATAAATTGTTTTCTTTCTAAATTTATTCTTTATGTTTCCCTTTGGCTCTGTGCATTTCTCTAGACAAATTTAGCTATGATTTTATTGTGAGGGACAGGAAAGGAAAGAAGCATGGCATTACTGTCTACCTACTTGAGGGCAGTTGCCAGTGACTTGGCAACTTTATCCTTAAAAATAGCAATTTTTATCATCTCCAGTGGAATTTCACTATGGCATATTCCCTGTAGAGGATATGAAGGAATTATGTTCTGCTGTGGAATCATTTGATACTATTACTTTATAAGATATTTCTTAGTTTTTACATATATGACCTTGGCCGGTGGGCAGGAGGAGAAGCACAGTAAAGGATACACTTCAAAATTTACTTGGTTTTGCCCTCAAATTAGAGTCCACATTCTAGACAGTTGCATCAATTGGAAAGTGATCAGGCAATCTCAAGACCCTAGATATCTCATTGTCAGATTGGAAAAATTTTGTTGATGGATTAGTTATTAATAGCTGTTGGTTACCAAGGGTTCCCAAATGAGGCTGTGCATTAGCTTCACGTGGCTCCCCCCCGGAAATTCTGATCCTGGCCTAGCCTGGTAATCTGTGTTTTTAACAGGTACTCCAGGTGGGGCTGATGGGAGCTGTTGGATTGGTGTTTGGGAACTACTAAGCTAGATCCTGTAATAACATGGCTCTCAAATAAAAGGCATTCTGGTTTCTTACGGAATATTGAAGAAGAGTTTAAGGACTAGGGAATAATAATAATAAACATCTTTGTATCCACCACCCAGTTGCCTTCAGTAACTACTGTCCTGAATTTGATGGTTAAGTTTGAAGTTCATCATTCCCATGCGTGCTTTTATACAGCAGTTCTGTATGTGTTTGAATCCTTGACAGTATGTACTGTCAATTTTGTATATTTAAAGGTATTATATAATGATATTGGAGTATCCTTCTACAATTTGCTATATTCATTCAACATCATTGATGTGTGATTTCTATATTACACACTTTAGGATTACCTTGTCAAGGCCTGTGAAAAATCCTCTGGAGATTTTATTGGAATTTCATTGATTTCCTTTGGGGAAGGATTGATATAGTTCTCTTCTTGAGCGCAGTATTTTTCTAAATTTATTTAGGTTTTTTTTTTTTTTTTTTTTTTTGCGGTACGCGGGCCTCTCACTGTTGTGGCCTCTCCCGCTGCGGAGCACAGGCTCCAGACACGCAGGCTCAGCAGCCATGGCTCACGGGCCCAGCCGCTCCGCGGCATGTGGGATCTTCCCAGACCGGGGCACGAACCCGTGTCCCCTGCATCGGCAGGCGGACTCTCAACCACTGCGCCACCAGGGAAGCCCTATTTAGGTATTTTAAGTTTCTTCCATAAAGTTCTTGCACATCTTTTCTGAGATTTATTTCTAGGTAACTGTTTGGGTTTTATTGTATCCTTTTAAAAGTTACATCTTGTTACAGTTGTTCATGGCTAGGACTGTACTTGCTTTTTTCCAGCGATCTTGCAGAATTCTCCTTGTTCTAATCTAGACATTCTTTACTGCTTGTCACACCCACTGTGATGTAAATTTTAGTGTGTAATATGTACAAACAGGATTGCTTAGGTACTTGGTTTTTAGATCCCCATAGTAACTTTAAGAGGTACACGGGGAAGATTCTAATCCCACTTCACAAATGGTAAAACTGAGGTCCATATAAATTAAGTGATCTGTGTGTCAGACAGCCAAGGTTCAGTATTGAGAAAACACTGATGGATACATTTTCTCCCGCCACCCCTTCCTCCACTCTGCTCCATTTCATCTTACGCTGCGGCAGCTGGGGACCAGCACACTACAGAGAGTGTTCTTTGAAGATGCGCGCTGTGGCCATGTAATCTTCCTGCTTCCCATTGCTCTTACACACAGCTCTGTGTTCTGGTCTTCACCCACCTCGCCAGCTTCTTTTCCCACCTTCCATGCTTCTTGTGCTTGAGTCATATAGGGACACTCAGTGCACTCTTCCTCTGTACCTCGTTTCTCCTCCCTCTTTGCCTAGTTCACTCTTCTTTATCCTTCAGGCCTAAGCTTAATGGAGGCCGACTTTGCTGAGAAGCCTTTGTTGATACCTCCTCCCCCTGCCCCCCTTCCCCCCCCCCTCCCCCCCACATGCCTGTCTGTGTTTCCCATAGTAGCAATTTGAATTTCTTCCTGATGTTCTTCACACTTATATTTGCCACTGTTAGTCTTCCTTGCAGGATAGTAAATCAGGCTCCATGATGGCAAGGACCATGTTTATTATTAACATCTCTACATTTAGTAGTGAGCATGGTTAAATACATTTTTGCTGTTAAATGAAAATACTTCTTTTAGTTTCTCTGTATGGTCTTTTTGTTTGTTTAGAGATGAGCTTTCAATTTGTTTATGTCCTCCAACCATCATCTTCCCTTTCGTGTCCATTTCATTGCCGTTACTATCTGACATAGATGGAAAGGATTTTTTAAAAGTTAACGCTGAGGTGATCTTGTTGCTCTTAATAATTTACTTGATAGGGAGGAGGTGGGAAACCAGCTAAAAACAGGGCATTCTGAGACTCCACAAGCATCATTCCATCCTCCCCTTTAGCCAGGAATCTGGTGAGCCGTGCACAGACCAGTTCTCAAAAACCGTGAGGCCAATATCTGTTGAATTGGAACATATCAGGATTTTCCTTACATTTTTTATATTGTGAAGTGAAAATATGGTGGGAATGAGTAACTGGACTTCTTCCAGAGACCACCGTGAAGCAGCCCCTGCACCTCATGGGGAGAAGCCCCTCTAAATCGAAGTGCAGTGGGGCCTCAGCCCCTCACAATCCCAGAGTTAAGTAGGCATTTTCCCTCTATAATGCAGCATGGAGCACACCTGGTTGTTGTTTCCGTGAAATAGGAAAAAAGGGGTCTGGAAGTCTAAGCTGCGGACACTGCAGCTCAACACTGAATTACTCTGAACTCTGTAACTATTTTACCTCAGATAAAGTATTTCAAAGAGCAGTTTAACAGTTTAAGCATAAGATAGGTCTCCCAAACTTGTTATTTTCTGCTAAGGCCCCTTTTGGGATCTCTAGAGAAAACTTCCGCAGAAATGGGGAGGGAGTCTCTAGATTTAGAGCAGTGGTTTTCAAAGTGTGTGGTCCTCAGACTAGCAGCATCAGCATCACCTGGGAACTTGGTAGAAACGAATATTGTTAGATCCTTCCACAGACCTACTGAATCAAACTCTGGGGATGGAGCCAGCAATCTGTTTGGACAAACTCTCCAGGTGATTCTGATTCAGGCTAAAGTGTGAGAACCACTGGTTTAAGGTATCCAGGCAGGTCAAGTCCAGCTGACCAGATGAAGTCTCTTATTGAAAAGAGATGCTAATGAGTTACAGTTTGAAATCCTTCATCATTTTTAACTTAGCATCTTGTTAGGGGTATAAAACTGACCTGCTCTTTCCAGAATTTCCCTTCCTGTTGATATTCATTAAGATTAGCATTCTGATACAGTGTGATAAAGGTGTCTTAAAGGGTGTGGAGGAGTGAGGGGAGGAAGGAATGCTTTGTTGTTTGGCCCAGTGGAAGTTTTATAATTGTTCTTTGGGGTATCTTTTACTGTCTCTGTTTCTTTGACCAAAAATAATTTTAATGGATTTAAGTAAACGTAGTTTTTCTTTACCTGTGCCATTAATTTTGTTATAAATAAAAGAGTCTAAACATTGTGGTGGGGAAAAAACCGAAAGTTACAGAAACACTTTGCAACAACTTGTGCTCATCATAGGCAATGACGGGAGAGAGTGTGAGAGGGACAAACCTTCCTTTTGGTGAAAGGTAGTAAAGCACCTTGGCCATTACTGAAAAATGCATCTTTGGGAAAGTAGAAAGTGGTAAGAATTTCTTTTTCTGCAAGTGTGTGGATAGTTACAGGAAAGAGGAAGTGTGTGCAGTTTCTGAAGACCGTGCCCCTGCTGATGATGTAACAGGTGACTGTTTACTTGGACTTTGGGTAGCCTTTAGAGTCCAGGCTACTTATTAGTGGTTGGGTTAAATGGCGGTTTTCTTTTTCTTTACCAAAGCAAATGCTGACAGGGTAAAGTCAGTCATCTCAATGTGGTATGAGAAGGCTATTCAGTTGCTATCTGCCGCCATTAAAATGTCTTCATGGAGACTTCCTGTCATTTGGCCTTTTTT
Source organism: Aethalodelphis obliquidens (assembly GCF_003676395.1). Classification (NCBI taxonomy): domain Eukaryota; kingdom Metazoa; phylum Chordata; class Mammalia; order Artiodactyla; family Delphinidae; genus Aethalodelphis; species Aethalodelphis obliquidens. Next base: position 24,217,537 of record NW_020837961.1, read on the forward strand.
TTCTTTTAATGTTTTTCACGTGGTTCCTGAGAATTATCATCTGTACTTTGAACTTCATCCACTTGCAAGGCCATATTGATCCTGAGCTTGAAATTCTGAGATTTCAGTTTGATCTTTAAAGTAATACCCTGCTGTTCACTTCCTGGTGCTTCTTCCATTTTCAGCAGCATGGCTCCCAGCTGTTTAAAATACACCTAAAATCCTCTTCACCTGTTGACCGAATGCAAGTTTTGCCCCTTTGGGTGCCTCAGTCACCAGGTAGTTCCTGGCTTGGTAAATTTTACCTTAAGAAGAAGGCCTTAAAATCATAGAAATGGAGAATGAGTTGGTGGTTGCTGGGGGCAGGAGGGGAGTAGGTGTGGCTATAAAAGGGCAACATTGGGGAGGGGCCCTTGGGTTGATGGGAGTGTTCTGTATCTTGGCTGTGTCAGTGTCGTGATTGTGATGACGGTCTGTAGTTTTGCAGGATGTTACCATTTGAGGAAACTGGGTAAGAGGGTAGGCAGGATTTCTCTTGTTACTTCTTACAGCTGTGTGTGAATCTGCCATTATTTGAATTTTAAACATGGTGATTCCCTGAAAAAGCAGCTAGTGCAGCCCGCGACTCAGTCACATTGAGTGCTTTTCCTCAACAACCGTTGTGTTTTGGCATGTAGCAGAGGTGCTCTGTGAGTACTTTTATATTGTCACACAGAATATTAGACGGACATATACTCAAGGATCAAGATTTAATAAAATTAATATTTAAAAATTTAAATCAAAAAATTTTAATGTGTTTCTTCATGTTGTGAATGTGTTTTTACATGAGCCAAGGATGACAAAAACCTCTATCTAATTAAAGTGCCTTTTTTTTTTTTTTTTAAGTCTTTGTATTAGTACATCCATTCGGAGGATGGTGATGGGTGGGGGGACATATTGACTTTTCCTTCAAGTTTATCTGAGTGGCTGTATCTAGGAGTCTGGTGACTGACGCTGTAAACCAGATACCAGGATACGATGGTGACAAGTGTTTTGAAGATTTAGGATTAATTAGCAACAATATCAACTATAAAAATTAAAATAAAGCATTATGACCTGTATATTATAGTCAGAGTTCTCCAGAGCAACAGAACCAATAGGATCGATCGATCGATCTATCTATCTATATACATGCACACACATATATATTATATATATAGATCTTATATATTATATATATACATATATATATTTTATACCTAGATCCTATATATTTAATAGGATCCTACAAAATTTAAATTAATTTATTAATTATCCTATTAATAAGTCTACTATTGGGATTTCCCTGGCGGTCCAGTGGTTAGGACTCGGCGCTTTCCCTGCTGAGGGGCCGGGTTCAATCCCTAGTTGGGGAACTCAGATCCCATAAGCCTCACAGCCCAGCCAAAAAAAAAAAGAGTTTTTAAAAAAGTCTATTATATATTATAGGTTTATTATGGGAGCTGGCTCATATGAGTATGGAGGCCGAGAGGTCCTATGATCTGCTGTCTGCAAGCTGTAGAACCAGCAAGTCTGATGGTGGAAGTCCCAGTCTTAGTCCAAAGGCCTGGGAAGCAGGAGCACCGTATCCGAGGGCAGGAGAAGATAGGTGATCCAGCCTTTTTGTTCTGTTCAGGTGCTCAGCAATTGGGTGATGTCCACTTAGAGTGGTGAGGGTGATCTTCCTTACTCAGTCTACCAATTCAAATGCTTATCTCCTCTGGAGATACCCTCACAGACACAACCAGAAATACTGTTTTACCAGCTCTCTGAGCATCCCTCAGCCCACTCAGGTTGACACATAAAATTAACCGTCACACCCTGTGTTCATCATCTACATCTAAATTCCTCTTCACTCAGACATCTGGGGCCCATGTACAACTCCTCAGGAACTGGGTCTGCCAGAGAAAGATGGGCATGTGAGTACAGCACAGTGTGCTAAATTGAATGATAGAAGTGTGGACGGGAGATGCAGCCAACTCTTACAAGCCTGAGAGTGGCCACAGAGAAGCTCGCTGGACTCCAACGCATCTGGACATTGTGTTCCAGCCTGTGTGGTGGTTCAGTTATATAAGTATATAGTATGTTTCATCGTACAAAGGATTTAAGTTGGTTTATAAGAAGACTTACAGTAAAGTAGAAAGTATAACTAATAAGGTAGGCCAGGGAAAGCAAATTCAAAAGGAAAGTCAAGACTAAGAGGAAAATTAGCACATATGCGTCCCATGACTCACGATGATACAGATGTACTGCTGTGCATAGTTACTTTAAGTTTGTGATCCTAGTCTGGATGGTTCTCTCCTGCTTTTGGTGTGGGGGAGAGATGTGTATGACATTGAAAAGAAGGAAGAAGGCTTTGAAAGCTGTAAAAGGTAGTTCAGAGCATCTGTGCCTGAGGGTGGGTGGTGGGTAGAGCCACCGAGGCAGTTTGCAGAGACTTCCTGCGGGAGGGATCCTTGGGGCGAGGGCAATGTCCCCTGACTTCGCAGTTGCTTTTCCATAGTCCACTCAGGGCCCCGTTCTCCTGTCCATGTGGAAGTTTTGTTGTGCAAGAGCATTTGGTTACTACTTTTGCTTCTGTCCGAGTTCAAGGGACAGCCAAGTGGACGTGGAGTTTAGATATTGAACTTATTTCCCAAATATTATCTTAGGCATTTGGCTTGTGTTTGATAATTTCATCAGTGTCATCTCAAATATTATTAGAAACAGATGAAGTAATGTAATCATGTGTGGGATTTTATACCCAGATCTCTTAGTGCATTCCATTTTCTCAAATCCAAGGCAAAATGTGAAGTTTATTATTCCGATCTTTTTTTTCCCCGAGCAACTGTGCCTAGTACATGATTTGGGCAACTGGTTTTGTGTTATTTATTAATTGATGAGCACATGGTATGTTTTAGCAGTTACTATATGTTACTTTTACATAAATTGTAAAAGTACATACATTTCATAAGTTGAAGCAGACATGGAGACCATAATTCTGTGATTTGTTTCTGGGTAGCATTTCTCTATTGCCAGGTCTACTCCAATCTGAAATTTTAAGACCATACTCCATAGATTATACAAAGTATCTTGCTCATACTTTTGCTTTCCTGACCATGATCCTCCACTTCATTCCTTTCCTATCTCTGCAACATTAGGTGGGCCAGAGCAGATATTTTCAGACCTTCTGGATTCACGTAAAGCTCAGCACCCTTCTCTCTACCCCTGCTAGTTTATAGGGCTGAAGGAACACTAGCCGGCTGGCAGCTGTTGGAAACAAAGCACACACACACACAAAACCATGGCTGATAAGCAATTTTGAAAACCACAGAAAAACATTTGTCGTAATAAAGTAGTTCACTGATTGCAATTGTGTGGAAATAATGTTTCAAATCAAAAGGGAAAGCCTGGCTCATGACTTCCAAGACTAGCTTTGGGTGAAATAATACGGAGACCTGTGAGTACTGCTTTTTGGCTTTGTATCCCCGCGTGTGGAAAATCCTCAGTGATATCTTGTCGGTCGGGGAATGTTCTGTGTGATTGTGGTGGGGAGCCACAGTTGACTTGCCCCAGGCTGGTAGTGCCCTAGGCTCTTGACAGACACGGAAAGTGAGAGAAATGGAGGGGAAGTTGGCTTTTGTAATGATCTCAGACTGATTTTCTCCGTTTTACTTTCAGCCTCCTTGGTACTAGCTGTTCAAAGGCTCAAGGAAAAGCCTGGGCATTTCTTTCCCAAAATGTAGGTCCCATCCCCTTGTCTTTTTCCACTTTGAGATGCAAATATTCTCTTGAAAGACCCAGCATCATGCCTGATAATCATGAATTAGCCAAATCGTCAGACCTCTGCCCTGTTATTTGGAAGAAGGAGATTTGTTTGGGGAGGAGATGGGGAAACAGAGTGGATATTTATTTAATTTAAAGAGCAGAGCTGGGGGACTTCGGGCAGCTGGAGGCTACCCTGAGCACTGTGTTAAAAATTGCAGAGGGCCTGGAGAAGGGGAGGACTAAAAAACCCCCAAATTTTGTTAATTTGCTAGCTTGGCTGGGGATTCGTTGCTCTCAGATACTGGTCTCAGGACTGGTTGGAAAGGCTGCATGCAGACTTGCTTCCCCTGCGTTTAGTCTGGTTTGGGCTTCCACCGTGTCAACAGCAGCTCTTCCCCCGTGTCAACAGCAGCTCTTCCCCGTGGGTGGGAGATGGGGAGGTAACGCTGAACTTGCCACTTACCCATTTCACTTACCTAATTACCAGTGCCTCAACTGGACTTCAACATTCCCATGACCTTTAGCACCGAAGCCTGCCCGTAACACTCCACCCCGTCTGCTCTTCCTAAAACTGCAATGCAGGGGTTCCCAACCCCCGGGCCGTGAACCGTGGTCCGAGGCCTGTTAGGAACCGGGCCGCGCGGCAGGAGGTGAGCGGCGGGCGGGCAAGCAAGGCTTCATCTGACCCGTCGCTCCCCACCGCTCGCATTACCGCCTGAACCATCCCCCAACTCCCGTCCATGGAAGAACTGTCTTCCACAAAACTGGCCCCTGGTGCCAGAAGGGCTGGGGACGGCTGTGCTGCGAGCCACATGGGTTGTGTAACTAGAAGTAACGGTAATCTTCCCGAGAAAAGAATGAGAATCTGTAAACAGATAAATAAAGAGATTTAGGTCCACAAAGGACTGTTTGGCACTTTTTCCCCCGGTTCTTTTTTTTTTTTTTTTGCGGCACGCGGGCCTCTCACTGTTGTGGCCTCTCCCGTTGCGGAGTACAGGCTCCGGACGCGCAGGCTCAGAGGCCATGCATGGCTCACGGGCCCAGCCGCTCCGCGGCATGTGGGATCTTCCCGGACCGGGGCAGGAACCAGTGTCCCCTGCATCGGTAGGTGGACTCTCAACCACTGCGCCACCAGGGAAGCCCACCCCCCGGTTCTTTAAATGGGCGTTTTTATACTCTGGCATTTTAGCAGACTTTACAATGGAAGATGAGGTTTACGTTCTACTGCATCACTACGTCAGTTCTAAAACAGCTCTCCGAGATGCTGCTGTTCTTAGTTCCCCGCTCTCACATGAAACAAGCCATTTCCTGTCTAAGCGAGAGTGTCTGGCTTACGTAGTCATACGTCACCTGACCACCTCCCACTTGCTCCTGTATGGGATCTTAAGTCAGAAGAAGGCAAAAGGAGAGTCTATGCTTTTTTTTTTTAATATATAAATTTATTTATTTTTAGCTGCGTTGGGTCTTCGTTGCTGTGCTCGGGCTTTCTCTAGTTGCGGCGAACGGGGGCTCCTCTTCGTTGTGGTGTGCGGGCTTCTCAATGCGGTGGCTTCTCTTGTTGCGGAGCACGGGCTCTAGAGTGCACGGGCTTCAGTAGTTGCAGTGCAGGGGCTCAGTAGTTCTGGCTCGTGGGCTCTAGAGCGCAGGCTCAGTAGTTGTGGCGCACGGGCTTAGTTGCTCCACGGCATGTGGGATCTTCCTGGACCAGGGCTCGACCCCGTGTCCCCTGCACTGGCAGGAGGATTCTTAACCACTGCGCCACCAGGGAAGCCCCCAGCCTATGATTTTTTTGAGTGGTATTTCGGCAGCTTTTTGTAAACTGAAAGTAAACATATATATGACAACAGAGTGGAATTCCTTTGTATGTTTTTTCCTGTATGTTTCCCTATAAATTCCTGACAATTACATCTGACCAGCTCTGTAGCAGATTCAGCAGTATTTTTTGTGACAGTACCCTTTCTTTGAGCATCTAAAAAGTGTTTCCAGGGTATGGTGGTGTACCGGGACAGGTATTTAAGTACGATGGTCAAGTTGGGAAACAGTTGTGGGTAAACGCTTTTGAAACATCAAACTTAACAGCTTTTAAACAGAAAAAAGAACAGCTGATTTTACAATGAGTTATTTTTAAAAGAGAAAACTGGTGGGAGCATGTCACAGGGACACAGAGGTCAGCTTGAAGGGGCTGCTTCTAGCTAAATCAGACAATTTGATCAACAAGATATTTAAGGGCAGAAATGAATTATCAGCCACTGGGGGATAAAAACGGGGATCCATGCTGGTAGTATTCATTCTACTCTTACAGTAGAATGCTGATTGCTGACTGGTAGATGTGGAGTGGAGTTCTTCAGGAAAATCAGGACAAATGGGGACTATTAAAGGAGATACTTCTCTGTAGCTGTAAGGTTAAAATATGGTGGGGCGGAAGCTCAGGTGAGAAGGCCTGGACTAAAATTTTGGCACTTGGTATATTTGACCTTGGGCCAGTTGCTTGTCCTCTTTGAGCTTGTGTTTGCTAACCTGTGAAATGGGGAGCGATGGTATTTACCCTCCAAGGTCACGCTGAGGCTTAAGTTAAACAATGCACGTGAAAAGGCTTTATGCATTCTGGAAACATAATGTGGCTGAAACAGTGAAACAAAGAGCATAACTTTTGTGCACATCTTCTTTAGAATAAAAACAAAATTTGTAATGTTAAGTTTTCACTAAACAGATCTTCAGGGAACTATAATACAGTTGACCCATGAACAACTCGGAGGTTAGCGGCACAAACCCTCCATGCAGTGGAAAATCCACGTGTGAAGGTATAGTCGGCCCTCCATATCCGTGGTTCTGCATCCTTGGATTCAGTCACCTGTGGATCGGGTAGTACTGTAGTACATATTTAGTGGGAAAAAATCCGTGTGTATGGGTCTGTGCAGTTCAAACACGTGTTGTTCAAGGGTCAATTTTTACAGTATTAATAATAGTAACAATAGAAATTAAAATAGCTACTTTTTATGCTTCCTGTGTGCCAGGCACTGTGCTTATGGATTCACGTGTATTCTCATTTCTTCCTGACCGAGCTGTGAAAGGTAGAGAGAGGTACCTGCCGACAGGGCCACTTAGCTGCAGTTTAAGTAAGTTGTCACATGGCTTGTAAGGGGAGAGGGTGGATTCAAATTGAAGTCTAAATGCAAAGTCCATGCCGCTACCCACACTACTGCTTCCCAAAAGAAGTCGTTCCCCCTACCCACCCTGATCAGTTTTCTCTCTCTGACAGAGGGAAAAGGTACCCACAATTTTCAGCGGTAGAGCGTTTGATCTGAAATACATATGAGCAGCAGCTGCTTGAATTTGGGGTTGCTAATGGTAAATTCTAAAGCACACCTGTGCTTTAGATGCTTCTGGAAGCTTTATTTGTGTTTATTTCCCATTGGTCAATCTTCATCATTAGATAATAAGTGTCTGTTTCCTAGAATATATTTGAACTCTGAAAGAGAACTAATTACATTCAGCTGCAATTAGAAATGAACCCAAGCTGCCTGGTGTGACACCTGGGGATGGCCATTTCCATATCAATAGCGTCTGATAGATGATTAGACGCACTAAGGCCGAGGGCTGACCAGAGCCCAGGAACTTGCTAAAGCTAACTGCGTCACATTGAGAGACACCTGCCTCCCCCCACTGGTTCCTGGTTGTATACTTATCGGCAAGTCACTTAATCTCTCTCTACCTCAGTATCCACCCTAGGTTGGAGTTGTTATGAGGATTAGATGAGTGAACATTTGGTACAGCCCTTGGCATATGTAAGCACAATGTAAATGTTAAATGAAAAGGAAATCTGGGAGAAGTACTACTCTTGCCATTTTACTAGTAAGAAGTTCAGTGTAAAGAGTAAGTTCCCTGTTAATCGTCTAGTAAATAACTGGACAAGACTTCTATCCAGAAGTCCAAAACTAAAGCCCGCCTCTAACTGTTCCTAAACTTCCGGTGTACCTTATGAAGGACTTTTTCCTCTCCTGGTATTTTTAGCTGACACCCTGAAGTTTTTCTACCTCTAACAAACTATGAAGTCTCCAATAATATAGCATCTTCCTTCTGTGGTAGTTAAGCAAATAAGTATTTGGCAAAGGAAAGGAACCTGGGGTAAGGATAGGAAGGGGACCTGGAGGGAGGAGCCAGCATTTGAGAGGCTGCCACATGCCACCTGCCAGAGCTTGGCCACTAGCGCTGCAGGGGGACAAAGGCCTGTGCTGTCTGATTCATGCCGCTAGGACCCTGGACTTCTTGGTCCAAAGACAGTGCTTTTTCCTTGGCACCAAGACACCTGACCAGAAAAACTGGACACTTTGTGAATTTTCTTGTCAACTTGGTATAATAAGGCCATGCTGGTCTTTTCTGTATCATTCTAATTTAATCTGCATACCTGAGAACTGGGACTGAAGCTGTATGGAGTTTTAGAGTTGAAAGGGATGATTTCTAGAAATCTGACTAAAGGTGAGAAAATTGAAGTTCAAGCTCCACAGCTAGTTAGAGACGTCGACAGGTCAAGAGGCCTGGGGCTGTGTTGCCTACAAATATGGTAACCCCTCATCTTCCCCACCCAGGCTGCATTCAGCCAGACTCCAGGAGGCCTGATTTATTGTGTCTGGGATGAGGTACAGGAATCTGCCTTTAAACAAGTGTCTTGCTAAGTCACCAAGGACTATACTTTGAGCAAGACTGGTCTGTATTAATCAGGTTATAATAAGCAATCTAAGAACAGTCATATAATTCACAAACATACATTAATTGAAAAAACACTTATTAGGGATCTATTATATGCCAGGCACTGGATGATACAGCGAAAGAAAACTCAATTCTGCCCCCAAGGGGCTTATGGTCTGGGTGAGGTAAAGTCAAATTAGCAATAAAATGTTACAGATGCCATGATGATCTAAGCCACAGTGGGGCACGAAGAAAAGAGGAATTCATTTCTCCTGGAGGTGAGTAGAAAAACCAAGAAAGATACCATAAAAGAGATGGCATTAGAACTGAGATTAGAAGGATGTCAAGTGAGCAGAGGTACAGGAGTATGAAACCAGCAGGTGGAAACTGCCGGAAGCTCCGGGTGGCTGGGTGAAGTGACAGGGCAGTTACCCAAAAGATAGGTTGGACCCTGAATCTGCACTAGATCGTGGAGTCTTAAAGGACGTACTGTGGGCACGTAATCGCTCAGATGAGATGTATTTCAAAGGAATCACCCGTAGTGTACAAAAAAAGAGAATCCCAAGCCTGGAATTATCTAGGAAGTTGGGTTCTCAGAAGTTGATTTCAATTCAGGCTCTTTTTAAGTCAATTTCATGTTGTTTTGCAGATACTTTTATTGAATATAGTTCATTTCTCTGTTTATATTTAAATTGTGTTCACATATTCATCTTCTGTTCATGTATTTGTACTCGAGTAATTGATACATTCCTAGAAAACAAATACTACAAAGTTGCTATCGTTAGGCAAAATCGTCTTAACTTTTAAAAAGATGTTCCCTCAAAAAACTAAACAGAAGAATGGAAAAAGAATTTTAAATCCACAGTCTTTTTACAGTTTGGCAGTACTGAGTAACATAGTCTGGTGGTTATTATGTACAGACCTTGATTCAAACCCTGGCCCTCCACTTAGCAGCTGTGTGACCTTGGACGTGTCATGGAGCTGGACTGAGCCTGCTTCCTCATCTGCTGTGAGGGTTCAGGGATCTGTTATAAACTCCGTGTGGGCAGGGACAGTGGCCGTCCTGCTGACGTCTGCACCTGCCATGTCCCACCCAGAGCCTGGCCCTGAGGTCAGTATTCGATGGGCATGTATGTAGTGCCCAGTGAACAGTATCTAATTTTACTTCAAACCCTCCCTTCTGCCGCCTGACCACCAATAAGCGCGCAAAAAGATAAAGGGCCACCACTCAGAGATTTGGGACTATATTTGCATTAAAATTTAACCTCGATTAAAGGTTATGAGAATCTTTTTTTCAGTGTAGTTTCCCTGATATATCCTGAGGTTAGGAATTTTATTTCATAAATGCATATACTATTAACTTTCAAGTAGTCTTACCCTCTCCTCCACTCTCTCCTGGAAACGCTTCTATTTAGAAAGTCATGAACACACACCATATTTAGGGACATCTGTCTAGTTTAGATATTATACTGGGCACAGCTGCTCCGGCAGCTTGGCTGCCTTCCCCCTTTCCCCTTCCCTCGCGCCCCCCCGCCCACCCGTTTTCAGATGAGAATTGTGGCCGCTGGACCAGCTCTCAGGCTGTTCTCCCATTAGCCCTGGGCCACCTTCCTGCTCTTGGGTGGCCTCACTGGCTGTCCTGAGACCTGAGTGAGATGTGGTCTGACACTTGTGCACCGCGACGCTCCAGATTTCCACAGGCAGCAGCGGCAGACTCACACAGTTTAGGGCAGGGAGGGCCCTCGGGATTCAGACCCCTTGCTCTTCGGAGTGAGAAGATTGAGACCCTGGGAAATTAAGTGACTTGCTCAAAGTCACAGAACTAATAATTATCATAGCTAGGCTAGAACTCAGGGGTCTCGACTGTTACCTCAATTCATTTTCCAGGTCTTCGGAACTAAGGGACATTTATGTACCACTGGGTCACAGCCAGCTTATTTGCCATTATGTCTGTGTGGACAAACACAGGCGACAGCCTGGCAGCTTTGTTATCAGAACTCGCTTGTGTGTTAAAAAAAAAAAAAAATTCTCGTCCACGAGCATTTGGCAGGTCACAACCTCGTCAGCCTTGGTCTGGTCACTAGACTACTTTACACTGATGACTTGGTGATAGAATTTCAAACAATACTTCAGAATCTTGAAGATGTTCACAAATTTGGAGGGTGCACAGGAATACTTTTCACAACTCAGCCCCTCTCTGCAATGTTAGCTGTTTCTTTTTCATTCCTTTTCCTTGTGCCCTGGTAACACAGAAAAGCTGAGTCCAGTAGCAGAATCGCAAATGTCTTCTGAAACTTGCTTCCTGAAATGAAAATACCTCCTGAAACTTTCTTAGTCTGGTTTCCCTATTGACTGGAAAAGGGATTTTATTTATTTTTTAACTAAATGGACACATAAATACTTTGAAAAGCAGAGGGATATACATCACTAAGAAAAGGCAGAAAACTGACCTTTTTCCTCCTGGGAGGTCAGGAAAAGAGGGGAAGAAAGCTCCCTCCTTTTAAAGACATACAGCAATTATTAGAGATTTTCAAGTAGGTGGAGGGAGGTGTAGTGAAATTACCTAGGAGCCTTGCCCTCACCCCCTACTAGAACACACTTGAAGAGGTGGTGTGCAACCAGCTCGGGCTTTTTCTGTTTTGTTTTGTTCTTTAAACAGGGGTACAACTCCTCGAATACAGGAATGACACAGCACAATCTGATTTTTCAGTGATTCAAATCAAAAAGAAATGCATGTGTGTAAAGAAAGTGTTTTAACACTGAGCCCCTCTTTCAAAGGAGATTCTTGTAATTCAAATTAGCCAGTAGGAGCAGCCCTTAAAGGGAAGCCGCAGACTTCTTTCAAGTTGCCAAGTAGGAGTAACCTTATCAGTTGCCGAGGAAAAGGGTCCCCAGGAGCGTCAGTGCTCCCATATTTCTGTTTTCCATAAAATGGAGTAGACTGAAACATGGAAAGAAATATGAAGAGGAAGGCATTCCTCACCCTCTCTCCCTTCCTATTTCTGACCTGAGTCAAGCATAGAGTTTGCAAATCCTACTTCTTTCAGCTGGGTAATCATCCTCTCACCCAAGAAATAAGAATTGCACATAGGGGGACTTCCCTGGTGGCTCAGTGGTTAAGAATCTGTCTGCCGATGCAGAGGACACGGGTTCCAGCCCTGGCCCCAGGAAGATCCCACAGGCCGCGGAGCAACTAAGCCTGTGCGCCACAGCTACTGAGCCTGTGCTCTAGAGTCCATGAGCCACAACTTCTGAACCCACGTGCTGCAACTACTGAAGCCCACACACTCTAGGGCCCGCGCACTGCCACTGCTGAACCCATGCGCCACAACTACTGAAGCCCGCGCGCCTAGAGCCCGTGCTCCACAACGAAGAGTAGCCCCTGCTCACTGCAACTAGAGAAATCCCGTGCGCAGCAACAAAGACCCAACACAGACCAAAAAAAAAAGAATTGCACATAGGTTTACTTACACATAGATCATTGGTCTGGATGTTTATTCTCTCCTTTTCCCCCAGTAGAAAACATACCTTAATATTGAAATATTGCTGAAATGAAAGGAACAAGGACTGGGGATGGGGGGTGGGGAAGACAGCTGGGAGGGAAGTGCACTGTCCTTCAGGATCCCACACAGGCGAGGTGCCTGGGCCTTGTTGTTTTCGAGCAATTTGTGTATATAGGCCTAACCCTGCCTAGCTAGCTTCCCCCCCGCCCCGCCCCATCTCTTCTCTTTCACATTAATACTTCTTTCTAGGACTAGCAGCTGTTCCACACCCCAGAACCATTTCATTCCTCTCCTTAATTTAATCAGTTATTGTTTATAGTTTGGATGACCATAAAACTTATTGTCTAAACCAGAACACTTTTGAGTGACAGAGTCACCTATTAATAATTCCATCGGACAACAGGTACAGACTGGGATTGTCCAAGGCAGGCCAGAATATACAGATACTCTACTTATAATCGTCAACTGCACAAATCAGTTTTGATAATGATTCATCTCTTAGCATCATCGAGGAGTTAGAAGTGTCTCATAACTGGACTCACTCAACTGGACTGGAGTTTCCTCCTTTCAATTGAGCGGACCTTTAATTTGTCCAGAAACACTTCCAGACTTTATTCTACTCACCCATCCCTTAAACTGTATCAGACATAATTTAACATTCTTGGAAGTTAGTAATCGAGACAGCAGAACCTCAGTGGTTGACAGCGCTCATTGCCTTTGTCTCAACTCTTGCCCCTTTCTCTGTGACCTTAGGTAAGTTATCCCTCTAGAACTCTTATTTGCAAAGTGTGATAATGTGATCGGCATGGTTCCAGGCTTAAAGTAAATATTAGTGGTGGTAATCTGAATTTTGTAGATTCTGGTGATCACCTGAAAACCAATTTGATGAACATCTCCTTGCTTCTACGTAAATGCTCTTAGTTCTAGAGTCTAGCTTTATATCTTATCTGCCTCCCTCCTTGCTGTGACCAGTCTTTTTGCTGTAATTTTCTGAGAAATTAGTAACTTATTAGAATTGTGACACTGAGTAAATAGGAAATCCACACATTCAAACCACCCCAGCACAGTGTCCCACACCAGCTACTCAAAGCCATAGGTAACATGGCAAGCACATCTTCCTGGAGGATCAGTTTTACTAGATTGTAAATTATTTAAGATATCACTTTTATATTTGATAAATAGTGAAGAGCAGAGTGTAAAATGTATATGAGTTGGTTAAGATAAATCAACATGTCAGTGTAATTTCAGTTCCAGTGGTGCTGCTGGGACCCCGGATGAATTCACTCTCCTCTGTCACTGATGCTTACCTTGGTGGAGAATGTTGAGAAATAGTGGGAAAATGTCTTTCAGAAACATTCTATGGGTAATTTGAGAGGGTTTGAAGCACTGGTTGCTGCTATTGTTAGAGGGTTAAGTTGAACTTTAGGTAAATTTGACAGAAATGTCTTCATCCTAGAGTGTATAGGAGGATATCCGTTTATATTTTTTATGTTGCAGTTCTGCTTATTAACTTTGAACAGCCCGTAGAAGGTGTATGTCTTAAAGATTATCACCCCCTTCAGCATAAGACTTCCTTGCAGCTCTTTCCTTTTGGTATCTTCAGTTGGTTTTCCCTGTAGGATCGGGTGTATCTGTGATAGCAAACTGGAATTCCTTTCCTGAATGGGGATTCTGAATTGGGAGATGTACATCTTATATATAGCCCCAGAGGAAGAGGTGGTAGGATAAAACTGTGTTAATTGGGGATGTAGTACTGTTGAGAGCTCAGAATAATGGTTTGCAAACCTTGAAGATGGGATTGGGAAAGGAATAAATAATAGAAAATTTTAGATTAGCAAAAGACAATTTTAAATTGCCTCTTCACATTCATTTTTTGAACAGCTTTATTGAGGATTAATTGGCTTAGAATATACTGCACATGTTTAAAATGTACAATATGATTAGTTTTGACATACATGTGAAAGAATCACCACAATCAAGATAATGAACATACTCATCACCCACAAAAGTGTACTCCTGCACCTTTTCAGTCTCTCCCCCCAGCCCCGACTCTCATCCCCAGGCCACTACTGACCTGCTTTCTGTCACCATACATTGGTTTGCATCTTCTAGATTTTGTTTGCATGGGATCATACAGCATACACTCTTTTTCTGTCTGCCTTCTCTCAGCATATTATTTTGAGACCGATCCATGTTGCTGTGTGAATCAATATTTCATTCCTTTTTATTACTGAGTAGTATTCCAGTGTATGGATGTACCATATTTGTTTATTCATTCATGTGTTGGTGGACATTTGGTTTGTTTCCAGTTTTTGGCTATCACAAATAAAGTATACACGTCTTTGTAGATACATGTTTTCATTTCTCTTGGGTAAATACCTAGAAGTAGAATGCCTGGGTCATATGGTAAGTGCGTGTTCAACTTTACAAGAAACTGCCAAAATATTGTCCAAAGCGGTTGTGCCATTTTACATTCCAGCCAACAATGTGTGAGAAAATCCCTGCTGCCATTACTTGATATGGTTAAGCCTTTTAATTAAAAAATTTTATTGTGGTAAAATACACATAATGTAATACTTATCATTTTAACCATTTATAAGTGTACAACTTCATGGCATTAAATACATTCACAGTGTTGTACAACCATCATCCAAAACTTCGTCATCATCCCCAACAAAAACTTGGTTCCCATTAAAAAATAACTGCATCTTTTCCCTTTTCCCCAGCCCCTGGTAACCTCTATTCCACTTTTTGTCTGTGAATTTTTCTATTCTAAGTCCCTCATATAAGTAGGATATTTTTCCTTCTGTGTTTGATTTACTTCACTAAGCATAGTACTTTTAAGGATTTCTTTGATGAAGGGTGTGTTCACATCTTTTACCTAATTTTTAATTGGATTATTTGGATTTTTATTAATGAGTTTTGAGAGTTCATTATATATTCAAGACACAAGTCCTTTATCAGATATGTGATTGCAAATATTTCCTTTGAGTCTGTGGCTTCAATGTGTTAAGTGTAAGACAATACTTCAAAATAAATATCCTTAAACAAGCATTTGTGGGGAAAAAATCGGAAATTCAGAAACTAAACTCAGAAATGGATAAAAATTGGAAGAAAATCAAAGAGAATTGATGGAATTCAGTAAATAAATTTAAAAGAAAAACATTTCATAAATAAAGAATAAATTTCAATGTGCCAAAGAACAGTAGATTTGTATTAAAATGTAGTAAGGTTCATTGAAGAAAGTCAGGAAAAAAACTAAATGAGTGAATAAGAAATTTAAAATGAGATAAAAAGGGTCTAAGAGAAAGTGATTGGAAAGGACAACAAAGAAGATCCAAAATATGTATAACTGGAGCTCCAAAGTACCCAGAGCCAGTAGAACAGGGCTAATACTTAAAACTTTCCAGAAGTTAGAGAAGACCTAAATCTACATATTGAAAGAACTCAGCTTACACTTGGGAAAATTCACCTAAAATGATCAACTTTGAGACATATCCTAGTAAAACTATTAGACTTTAAAGATAAAGGAAAGTCCTCAGGGCTTCCAGGTAAAAAGAGCACATTACTTGTAAAGGCAAGAAAGTAAAGCTAAAATCAAACTTCTCAAAAGCATCATCTAGAAATAGGCAACAGTGAAAAAGCATTTCAAGAAACAAGGAAATCAAGGACAAGCCAAGCTCTCCTTCAAGCATCAGGGCTATAGAAAGTTTTAAATGTGCAACAAGTCAGGGAATACTGTAACAATGAGCTAGCTCTTCCTGAGGCATCTGCTGGGGTCATTTTATTCAACTAAGATATGACTGGGGGAGGTTTGGCAAAAGGACAGGTGGTGAGCATTTGATATATTCAGTCATAGAGATAAGGCTAAAATAATTGTAGTGATATGGATGAAAGAATAGTATATAAACTTTATTCTGACAAAGTAGAAAGAGTACAACTATAAAAGTGGAATAGAAGAATAGGGAAAGGGGGAAAGTAAAATAAGATCATTGATTGTATAGGTGATAGATGAGAATTAAAAGATACCATTTAAAACTGACCAACTAGACGGTATGAGGTTGAGCAAGGGAAAAAACAGGGATGGAAGACCTTAAAAGATACAAATAGAAAAATAACCATAGCACAGCAATATAAAACTATCTTTAGAGTTTCCTTTTAAAAAAATCGAAGACAAATAATTACTTCACATAGAGAAATATAGTAAATATAATATTACAGTAACTCTAATAAAAAATAACATGACAGAGTTGAGACCAAACATCAGTCATAGCAATAAATGTAAATGGGCAGGAATTCCCTGCTGGTCCAGTGGTTAGGACTCCATGCTCTCACTGCTGAGGGCCTGGGTTCAGTCCCTGGTCGGGGAACTAAGATCCCACAGGCCGTGCGGCATGGCCCAAGATAAAAATATACATCATGTGTGTATATATATATATATATAACTGGATTTAATCACCTATTAAAATTAAAAGGTTTTCAAGTTGGTTCGTAAAGCAAAACTTTATGCTGTATTCAGAAGACCCATCCGCCCCCCACCCCAAAGGGATTAAAAAGCTAAAAATCAAGGAATTGGCAAAGGTATATCAGGCACTTGTAAACAACAGGAAATAGGGGATTGTGATTCTAGTATCACACAAAATAGAATTCAGAAGACCAAAAAGCACTGACACAGAGAGTACTTTAAAGTGAACATATATGCACCAAACATCACAGCAACCTCCTGTATAAAGCAGGATATGGCAGGGAAGATGAATAGAAACACAACAATAATGGAAACTTTAATACACCAGTCTAAATACAAGACAGGTCATGTGGGAAAAAACGTAAGTAACATAGCAGCCAGAGGTTGGGAAACTGCCCACAGGCCAAGTCAAGTCTGTTACTTGTTTCTGTAGATAAAGCTTTTTAACACACAGACACATCCACTTGTTTACATATTGTCTATGGGTTTCTTACTACAACAGCAGAGTTGAATAGTTGTGACAGAGGCCCTGTAGTGCACAAAACCTCAAACGTTTACTCTCCGATCCTTTGCAAAAGAAGTTCACTGACACACATACACACACACCCCGCCCCCGATGCTGGAGACCTAAGCAACATTATTAATTAGGTAGTTTTTACGGAAGCGTATTAAACACTGCATCCTAATAATAGAAAATATACCTTCTCAAGTGTGCAAGGAACACTCACAAAAATGTATAATATTGTAGGTCATAAAGAAAATACCAAGTTCCATAAGTTAGAAATACTGCAGTCAGCATTCTTATCACAATGCCATAAACCTAGAAATTTGAAGCAAATAAGCTCTTCTCTCTGGGAATTTTAAAACTTTTCTACTAAGTGATCTATTGGCAAATGAGAAAATATAAATTACATAATTTCTGGAAAATAATGATCAAACAGCTACATATTAGAATCTGTGGGATGCATTTAAACCAGTGATCAGAGAAAAATTCATAGCGTTGAACACCTATATCAGTAAAAATGAAAGAATAAAAATAAATTTTAAATTCCCAATCAAAAGGCTAGGAAAAGAACACTGAAGTAAGCCAAAGAAAAAGCAGAAGTATGAGGACAAAGATAATAAAGATAAAAGCAAAAAATAATGAAATAGTAAAAAAAAAAAAAACAGATCAAGTCAACAAATCCAAATCCTGGTTTGAAAAAAAAACAACCCAAGGGTCAATTTAATAAAGGAAGAAAAAGGTGTTGCAAGAAGAAAGCACAAATATGAAATAAGAGGGAAATAGATATTGATAAAGAGAATACAAAATTTTACTGTAAGGTTACTTAGCATACCTTTATGCAAGTAAATTTAAAAACCTAGGTGAAATGGATAATTTTCTAGAAGAAAGTATAATTTACCAAAATTATCCTCAGTAGACATAGAAAGCTTACATTTATTTACAGAGGACAAATAGAGAAAGTTTTAAGGAACTACTCCACAGGAAAGCACCAATCCCAGAGAGTTTAAGAGAGGGAGTCTACCAACAATTTAGAGTCTGTTTAGAAACATAAACTGTTTCTGAGCACACAAACATTTATGAAGCAGGTGTAACAGTGACATGACAACCTGCTAAAGATAGCACACAAAGAAACTTACAGATCAATATAGTTTATGAATATTAATATAAACTGAAATAAAATATTAGTTATAAGACTCTAATGCCCCACATTAAGAAAATAATACATCATCACCAAGCAGGTCTTATGCCAGAATGCAGGGATAATTCACCATATTAATAAGTATAAGAAGAAAATCATAATATCTTTAGAAATGCTGAACAACCTTCTGACAAAAATTCAACACCTATTCCTAGTAAAAACACTCAACTATAGGAATGGATGGATACTTCCTTAACATAATTTATATATGTCAGTCCTAAAGTCAGCATCTTACTTAATGGGGAAACACTAGAGGCATTCTCACCAAGGTCAAGAATAAGTCATGGAAATTCACTATCTCCATTACTTTTTAACATTGTATTGGCACTACTAGCCAGTGCAATCAGACAAGAGAAAACAATTCAAAAGGAAAAAGTAAAACTAGTTGGAGACGTGATCATTTGCTGGAGAACTCACTCTATAATGAGTCAATGATAAAAATAACTCAGACAACAAAAGAATTCAGCCAGGTAGTAATATATAAAATAGCATGGGAATTTCAATAACCATATATATAAATAATTACCAGATAGAAGATATAAGGGAATAGAAAACTCCATTTAAAATAACAACGGAAAAGATAAAATACTTAATTTTATAAGAAATGTTTAAAACCTAATGCAGTGTTATAGATTGAATTATGTCCCCCGCAAAATGTATCTGTTGAAGCCCTAATCATAAGTATAATACCTAAGAATGTGACTGTTTGGAAGTAGCGTCTTTAGAAAGTTAAAATGAGGCCATTGGTCTGGACCCTAAACTGACTGGTGTCCTTATAAGAAGAAGAGATTAGGACATACAGAGGAACACCAGGGAAGTAAGCTATGGGAGAACGCAGCAAGAAAGTGGCCATCTGCAAACCAAGAAGAGAGGCCTCAGGAGAAACCAACCTGCCAACACCTTGGTCTCAGATTTCTAGCCACCAGAACTTTGAGTAAATAAATTTCTGTTGTTTAAGTCCCCCAGTTCTGTGGTACTTTGTTATGGGCGGGCCTGGCAAATTAATACAGACAGTACTATGGGGCAGTCCTGAAAGATGCAAAAGTAGAGTTGACAGACCTTCCTAGTTCTTGAATAGAATATTTTAACATCATCAACATATTCTTACTAAATTAATGGTTTTTTTTTTTATTTTTGCGGTGCGCGGGCCTCACTGTTGTGGCTTCTCCCATTGCGGAGCACAGGCTCCGGACGCACAGGCTCAGCGGCCATGGCTCACGGGCCCAGCCGCTCCGCGGCATGTGGGATCTTCCCGGACCGGGGCACGAGCCCGTGTCCCCTGCATCGGCAGGCGGACTCTCAACCACTGCGCCACCAGGGAAGCCCAATTAATGTTTAAATATAATGTGATCCCACTAAAAGTACCAGTAATCTTTTTTTCTGGAGGTCGACAAGGTGATAACCAAAGTTCATATGGAAAAGTCAGCGTATGAGTAAAACACTGAAAAGGAAGAACTGTGAGAGGGGACTAGCCCTACAGATATTAGCATGTACTATAAAGTCTCTATAATTAAAGCAGAGTGATACTGGGACACAGACTAGAATGGAATGGGATGGAATGTCTAAAGATAGACCCTAACATACATGGACATTTATGAGAAAGGTGGTGTCTCCAACCACTAGGATGGGTGGGCTTTTTTTTTTTTTTGGCCTCACCACGTGGCTTGGAGGATCTTAGTTCTCCCACCAGGGATCAAACCCGCGCCCCCTGCAATGGAAGCATGGCGTCTTAACCACTGGGCCGCCAGGGAATTCCCCAGAGTTGGGCTTTTTAATTAATGGTATTGGGGCAGCTGGCTAACCATTTGGAAAAAGATAAAGTTAGATCTATTCCTCATACTATAAATAAACTGAACTCCAAATGGATCAGAGATTTAAGTAAAATATGAAACTTTATATGCACTGGAAGAATGCATGGATGAATTCCTCCTTACAGTCTGGGTGTAGAAGAAGGCTTTTTATCACTCAAAATCCATATGCCATAAAAGAAAACATTGATAAATTTGACTACCAAAAAATAAACTTGCACATAAGCAGAGCCAAAAGACAAATTGACAGATTGTGATAAGATATTTGTAACGTAATATATCATGGGCTAATATCATATATATATATATATATATATATATAAATGAAAAATGGGAAGATGAAAAATGGGCAAAAGGCACAAGCAGGCAATTCACCAAAAAAAGATAAAAATACATCTTCTGAAATACATGGAAAGATGATCAACTTTCACCATAATAGAAATATAAATTAGAATTGCACCACAATACCTACCATTTTCCACCCATCAGATTATCAGAAAAATTTTTTAAAAACCTGTCAGCATAGTCTGTTCAGGAGGCTTTGAGAGAAAAGCCACTTTCATTTGTCGCTGGTAGCAACGCAAAATAGTACAACCCCTATGTAGGGATACTTGACGATAACAAAATTATACCCGCATTTACCCTTTCACCCAGTATTTCCACTTCTAGGAATTTACCCTGAAGATACACCTTTAACAGTACTGCAGTATATGCCTGGAGTTATTCATTGCAATATGGTATGTAATGGTAGAATATTGTAAACTACCTAAATGCCCAGACATTGGAGATTGGTTGAATAAACTATGGTGCTGTTAGCTGTAAAACAAATAAGGTCAATCTCTACAAACTAATATGAAGTTAATCCTAAGATACAGTTGAAAAAGCTAAGTGCAAAGGCTGTATAGGAGGCTGCCTTCCCTTTTAGTAATAAAGATGAAATAAGAAAGCAAACATTTATCTGTTTAATTTCTTCAAGAAGAAACACAGAAAGGATAAAACAGAAAAAAATGAAATTGATTATCCTCTGAGGAGGTTAGATGGGCTGACTGATAAATTGTAATATATACATATGATGAGATGCTACACACATTGGATGAATCAATCATACAGACATAATGTTGAACTTAAGAAGCCAGACACAAGAGTATATACGATTTCATTTATAAAAAGATTTCTGCATTTTATTATAGGTGTGTGATACCTCAGTACCTTTTTTAAGTTCATTAAAATATACCTGTACCTATATCAGCAGCAGCAAAATCATCTCATCTTAATAATCAGAGGTGAGAAAAAGGTATCAGTCTCGTCAAGTTCATCTATAGAGTACTGCTTTGTTGTAGTTGGTGGCTCACATCCCAGGTCATGTACAAAAGCTGATTGATCTCACCTGTGGTGTACACTAAGGGCAGCCCGGTGCTTTAGAGCCAGACCACTGCACACCACGCAACAGTTACACAGGAACACGTGTGTGCGTAGTATCAGCCGGAGGTATAGAAATACATTGCCTTCTGCTGCCACTGTCATCTGCAAGCAGTGGGAAGAAGTAAATTCCCAGTTCTGAAACTCTGTTAGGCAATAAGAGTCTCTGAAACAGGGGCTCCAGTAAGGGGGTGTGGGTGGGAGAGAGGAAGGGAGAGAGAAGAGAGATGGAGAACTGTTTTAAGTTGCTGTCTGGTGCTGTAGTTGGCACGAGGGATTTAGAAGACAGTATTTTCCACCTTTTAAAGGTACGGATCAGAATGGAGGCTGTAGCTAGATGACCGTAAAAGGCAAGCTGGGAAGCGGTAATTCAGGCTGCAACAGTTGAAAGAAAAAGAAAAGTGTTTGATTGCATAGGTAATTTAAAGATATTGCACTATTTCAGAGCATGTATTTATTTTGGAATATAGATTTCTCTTGGTGTTGGGGGAGCCTTTGTGACAGTTGGGAACTTTGTCGACAACAAAGCAAAGTGGTTTACATTTCAAATGACTACTGAAAGGTGGGAGGAATTAGGCCTTCTTTTCCCTTCCCCCCACTTTTTTCCTTCTTGGGTTTTTTTTGGGGGAGGGCGTTGGGTGTTTTGGAGTGTAATTGATTTACAACGTTGGGTTAGTTTCAGGCATACAACAAAGTAATTCTGATATATATATGTATTTATTCTTTTTCCACTATAGGTAGGAATCATGCTTTTGATGACTTGATTTGGACAGATTCCATCACTGTGTGAAAAAGGAAATACATTTATTCTACTAAAAAGATTTGTTTCTAAGGGATCAAATAGTAGGGGAATCAGCAAATCTTATTGCTACAGGATTACGGAGAAATCTACAATACAGCACATGAGAACTTTTAATACCTTCAAAAACTTTTTTTTTTTCTTAAACAATTTTCAGCTCATAAATTAATGATAATCCAAGCATTAAGAGTACTTTTTCCGGTAGAAATGGTATCAGTCATGGATAGATTCCCTGGAAAGCCCTCAAAAATCTACTTAATTCCTAATGCCACTAAATATGGTTTCTTTGGGAAAATGTATTCTGAGGCCTAACTCCCAACAACAATAACAGATTTTAAATCTCCTCTTCCCTCCCATGTAGTTTACCAGATGGGTTGTTTTTCTCCTTCCAGCCAAGGCCACAAGAGCAGTAGGGATTCCAAGGACCTTGATTATGGGGAGGAGCCATCTGGTGACCCTGGCAAGAAGCTGCTAACCCCAGTTAGGGCTCTGGAAGCCAGCCTGCCCTTCCCTTTATCATTGCCTTTGTAGTGGCTTTGCCCCTGGAGGTTTCTGGAGGTTGAGGACCATGCTAATCATTAACTCCTTAGGTTCCTAACATACGGAGCTTTTAGGAACGGCTTAAGTTGTTTTATTTCCTTCTCTCCTGGTGTGTATGTTTTTTGGCCTTTGTACCTTGAGTATTCATTCAGTTAGCAAAATGTGGATTGTATGACCTGTTTCTTCCTTTGCCTATCAGGTAGTGATAAGGATTACTGAGAAGTGGGTAAATACATTAAGATCCTTAGAGGAAAAATGTTCATAAAGTATGACTGC
Organism: Aethalodelphis obliquidens; assembly: GCF_003676395.1. Classification (NCBI taxonomy): domain Eukaryota; kingdom Metazoa; phylum Chordata; class Mammalia; order Artiodactyla; family Delphinidae; genus Aethalodelphis; species Aethalodelphis obliquidens. The sequence continues at coordinate 24,240,480 of NW_020837961.1, forward strand.
TAGGACACAACATAAAGTCTGTCCCACAGAAAATCACATTTTATCTAATTAACTATTTTCATTGGCATTTGGATTTTATACAGCTCATTGTATTTACCCTCTCAACTTTATTTACTACATTTCCTTTGGTTTAAAGTGAGTTAATGTGTCCATTTAAAGCATTTGTGGTGAATAACTCATAGCATTCAATAAATATTATTAACTCTTAAATGTGAAATCTTATCAGCCAGAGATGTAAACTGGAATTGTCAATGGCGATATATGTTCCTACTTGTGCTTTGGTTTTTAGTGATGAAAAAATTAAGAATAAGGGAACCTTAACATTTTTAACCTAAAAGAATGTATTTTGCAGACTTTCCTTGGGTAGTTTGTCGATGCTGCAGGTCCAGGCATAGGCCATCAGTGATTCTAAGACCGTAGAGTTTACTGCATTTATTCCTGAGTGAAAAATGTCTTTTCATTTGAATGGTGCCTTTCAGTTGGCAGCATGACAGTGTTCGAATAATTTGTTGTTACTTACAGATTAGGTTTCAACTTTATTGTGTTTTATTGTGGCGTTATTAACGATTTTCATCATTCTCATTTTTGTCCCTCTTTTCTTTTCTTTCCCTTTTTCCAGTTCTTCCTCCAGTACTGGTTCCAAGACACAGTGAATATAATCCTCAGCACAGCCTCTTAGCTCAGTTCCGGAACTTAGGACAAAATGAGCCTCACATGCCACTCAACGCCACTTTCCCGGATTCTTTCCAGCAACCCAGCAGCCATCCGTTTCCTCATTCTCCCAATAGCAGTTACCCAAACTCTCCTGGAAGCAGCAGTAGCACCTACCCTCACTCTCCGACCAGCTCAGACCCAGGAAGCCCCTTTCAGATGCCAGGTAGGTTGCAGTGTTCAGTGATGTTCTGTGGTCAGATCAGATTTGACCACAGAACAGTGATGTTCTGTGGTCAAATTGTCATCACAGTGTTAAGGCGAAGCTGGGTTCCCTGGAATGGAGAAAGTTTCCAGCCCTGGTACGTGGCACTGCGCCTCTAGAACTCAGGATGCAACTTTGAATGAAAGGGGACTTCTAGCCAAGTAAGCCAGTGTTTTATTTGTCTGGCACAGATGCTTGAATACATTTTTGATTTTTGAAAGGTTTTAAAACAGCTGCATCCTTCTGGGAGTGGCATAGTTGTTCTAGCCTTTGCGCTTGATAAAAGAACGAGGAAAAAAATAGCATGCTGCACACATTTGCTGTTCCCATGCAAGGAAAAATCCCTGTCGTAAGTGCAGCCTCAGAAAAGATATTTCCTGGGGGATCACACCCCACCACACAACTTAATTAGATTCGTTTAAGTGGTGATGTAATCCCAAGAAACATATACTTTAACAACAAAAGACTTGCATCAGGAGTACTGGAAACCATCTGCTTGTTTAACTTTAACAAAGACAAAAAAACCATTATCCTTCATTTTTAGACTTCTCTGGTGGTGTAATGTTTGTCAAATTAAATGAGTAACTAGGACATTATATTTTTCGAGTTACAGGTTCATAAGCGAGCACCTCAAAAAATGATTAGTGCCCAATTTCTCGCCAGCAGACCTCACAAAGGATACGCCAAGCAAAGATACACTTGACATCTATTAACGTTGCAGGAAGGGAAAATGAGTGGGCGAGCATGTTTAATGTATCACTTGAAATGTTTTTGGGCAGATTTGAATCCGACAGCAGAGCTGGTGCGTCCTCAAAAATTGAAAAGTGGTCCACACTTGATATTCCTATCTTTTATTTATATATTTATTGCTTTTTTACATTTTTAGCCTATTATCTTGCACTTTTTTTTTTTTTTTTGCGGTACGCGGGCCTCTCACTGTTGTGGCCTCTCCCGTTGCGGAGCACAGGCTCTGGACGCGCAGGCTCAGCGGCCATGGCTCACGGGCCCAGCCGCTCCGCGGCATGTGGGATCTTCCCGGACTGGGGCACGAACCGGTGTCCCCTGCATCGGCAGGCGGACTCTCAACCACTGCGCCACCAGGGAAGCCCCTGCACTGTTTGTTTTTCAGTCGAAAATAGTTTAAGATGAGGGTGAGGGATAGACTTGTTTCAAAATCAAACTACTATCATCTGGTAATCTGCTATCCACCACACTCCCTCCTGGACCCGCTGGGTTTGAGGAACAGGTTAGTGGTAAGGAGATTGTTTTGGAAGGCTGTGGAGCAGTGGCAGACCCAGGGTGGGCCCAAGAGTGACAAAACTGAAGATTATTGCTTGAATTTACACCTTGTCCCCAGCTGTCAGGGATTAAGGCACAGGCCAAGTAGAGGAAATATGGAGCAGAGAAAGCTGAAGGGGTGGGAGGAGGACCTTGTGGGGAGAGCAGAGCATCACCCAGAGTATCTGGTGCCTCCCAGGGACGCTGATGCCTTAAGTCGTTGATGAAGTTTTCACCAGCTTGTTTGCAGAAATGGTTTTGGATTTGGTCTCAGAGGAGGCTCTTTGTCTTCATTCCTGGCTGGAAGTAAAGCAGAGGCAGTGTTACAGCTGCAGGGAAGAAGCTGAATTTTAAAAAGCTGGAGAAAGGGTGGAAAATACATCCAGATCAGGTCCCCATAGTCCTGTCTTTGTGCTCTGAGGCCTGGCTTGTTAGCACCTGGACGGTAGAAGTGGCCAGGTTGTGATTCAGCTGGAAAGTCAGTCTGGGAAATCTCTTGAGAAACTCTGAAAGAGTAGTGTTCGCTTTTTCTATTTGATGGTTGCCCTGAGTGGTCTAGAGTACCTGTCCAAGCTATTGGTGGTTCTTTGAGGTGAAGCTTTGTTCCCTGCTCTGTTGTATGTGCTAAGTGGTATGAGGTGAGCTCACCATAGCCCATGAGGAACTTGTTTTTCCATCACAAAGGATTGTTTGTGGGAAATCCTTATTTAAGAAAGCACAAGACTTGTGTTAGTGTTCTTTGTTTCAAAAATCACACTCTTTGCCTCTTATTTGCCAGTTAGCTGTGCGCTTTCCAGGAGAAACATGTATGCAAATTCTGAAATAGAAGATAGTTGGCGACAAACTGATTTCTTTCCTATTATTCTGCTACTAGGGATTTTGAAACTTGTGATTATTATTTTTTTAATATGGGTACAGAAGATTTTTAAAAAATTTTTATTGGGGTATAGTTTATTTACAACATTGTGTTAGTTTCAGGTGTACAGCAAAGTGAATCTGTTACATATATTTAAGTGGGTAGGGAGAAGGTAGTCCCAGCAGATTTCTTGAAGTCATGGGAAATTCACAGTTGGAGTCAGTAAGTTGGCTGTAATGAAACTCAATTGATAAATCCCTAAGAGCCCATAGATTTAATGCAAGAGACCCTGAAGCTCCTTTTCTTAAGAAGTCCTGCGTAGCTTTCGAAGGTATTCCGTCCACCAGGGAAATGATGAAATGCAGAGGCCCTTTTAAAGTGGGTTGGGTGAAAGCATGTTTAAATGCCCTTCTGATTGTTTTAAAATGGCATGATCCTCGGTAGGCAGACAACTTCTAGAACTGGCATACGGTGCTTTCGTCCCACTGAATCTTCACTACAATTGTATAAGATTATTTATTGCATAAGATGGTAGTAATTTTCAAAAAGTGTACACCCAGTCCAGCGCCTGTAGCCTCTAATCTTCCGATGGGGAGGTTGAAATGGCAACTTAATCTCTTAAGAATTTCGGCACCGAAGAGAATATATGTTTTAAGCACGTGTGTTTACCAGAGCTTTTTTCCAAATTTTGTAGCCGATACACCTCCACCTGCTTATCTGCCTCCTGAAGATCCCATAACCCAGGATGGCTCTCAGCCCATGGACACAAATATAATGGCGCCTTCACTGCCCTCAGAAGTCAACAGAGGAGGTAAAATGAATTGCTGCTTATTCCCTTTCAGAGTCTGAAGTTTATCTGTCCAAGTGTTGCTTTCTCTCACAGATTTTTATTAGTCTTTAAAAAGATAGCTATTTGAAAAAGATAAGCACTTATAGTAAGAGAAGCTCAATGGAAAGACTTCTTTGGATTACAGATAAGCCTTTTATATGAAGAACAGGCACACTGATTTAACTAATGAAGGCCTAAATACAATTGTGCAGTCATCTGTTTATAACTTCAATACTCAATACTTTTGAATTGGTGATAAAAGAGTATTTTTATGTGAAAGACAAAGGATGTTGAGGGAGAAAAAAGAACGTAAAACTAGAGTTTTCACTGGTGATTTCCAAAATTTAAAGTTCGTATAACAAGGCTTTCCAAAAGGTTCTTTGGTCGTTGGAATAGATATTCATAAGCCCCATCTATTTTCTAGGCCTCATCTATGTATAGCTGCAGCTGAAACAAACTAATAGCTTTTGTTCCCTTCTTGCTCTATTTGTTTGTTTCTTACCTTGTTACAAGAAGGGGTGGGAGGCGCATGTTTTTCCTTTTCTTACCCTGAGGAGCTGACTTCTTTTCCTCTCTAGTAGAGGGTGGGTCTTTGTGATCCCTGGCAGTGTCTGAGAGGAGGATGCCATCATTCTGCCAGGTCTGCAGAGGCTTAAGCGAGCAGGGAACTCGGGTAAATAAGCGTTGGGAGAATCCCTGAGCATCTGTAAGAAGTCATGACCACACATTGAGTGAAACTGTCCCCAGGTAACCTCCCCTGGAGGAAAGTGCTTCGCTGCCCGGCTCAGCAGCGGCAGAGATGGCTCGTTCAATTTGTATTCATTTAATGCACATTCAAGTTAAAAAGCCATTTCGTTACTAGGTATGTCTTATCTCATTCCTATCACTTTTTCAGTAAAGGTCTGCAGATACCTCAGACCTTGTCAGAGTTGCTGATATCTTTTAACTTCTTAAAAGTTGTGGATGAACTCAAAGAACCTTCCTTCAGTGTGCAGTGTAATAAATTGGAATTTACACCTTTTTAATCTGTAAACATTTCTTATATCTTTTTTATTGGCTGTCTGTCATCTTTTTTATTAGCTCTGTATTTTGATAATCTCTAGAATATACTCTCAAACATAAAATTATGAGTTGAGAAAGATTTTGGTTGGGGAAAATAACTCCTGTCTCACACATCCTTGGAATGTGTATTTGGGGAACAGAATAGCAGGAGAGAATGGGTACAGCACTGTGAAACAGTTATAAGCCTGTGGACCTGCAGCCATGGTGGCTAAGCCCAAAATGTCTGATTTCAAGAAACAGACCTTCAATTTGCTTTAAAATTTTTCCTTTAAATGGCTTAAAATTCTTTCCCCATTAGAATAAGTTTACACTTAATATTTTCATGAGGACCCGCTATTGGCCTTGTGGTTGTTATACTTTGGTGGTTTTCCTGGAGCAGGGGTCAGCAGACTGCAGCCCACGGGCCACTTCAGCCTGCTCCCTGTTTTTGTAAATAAAGCTTTATTGGGACACAGCTGTGTTCATTTATTACATATTATCTGTGGCTGCTTCTGCACAGCTAGGGCACAGTTGAATAGGGGCCATAGAGACCACGTGGCCCCCAAGACCTTTCTGGCCTTTTACAGAAAAAACAATTGTCAGCCTCCAACCTGGATGAATAGTCCTGTGAGCAATCCTGATAGCTGATTCAAGCCCTCTCTTAGACTTCCCTGATGGTCCAGTGGTTAAGACTCCGAGCTTCCAGTGCAGGGGGTGCGCGTTTGATCCGTGGTCGGGGAAGTTCCGCCTGCCGTGCGGCACAGCCGGAAAAAAAAAAAAAGCCTTCTCTTTATGATGTTGCAGTCTTCTTTAAGATTTGGCACCTGTAAATCACTAAAACTTTGCTCTTTGAAATACAGCTTATTGACATGGGATAACACTTAGCAAACAGGGAAGATGGTGTGTGTTTGTGTTCAGCTTACCTGCTTAAGTGTATAAAGCAGTTACTGTATGTGTGGATTTTCTTAATGATCATTTTCCTTATTTTCTTTACCGAATTCTACAGTAAAGCTCATTTTAATATACGTGGAGGTTGATGTGAAGAACGCAGAGGTCGTTCTCCCTTAACAGTTAGAGTTCGTGCTTCCAATGTGGATTTTCTCTCTTTTTTTTTTTTTAAGATTGTACACTCAAGTCTTCATAAACCTCAGATCATTACATATTGGCATACTAGATACATGTGGTTTGTATTCCTGGAATTGCTAAAGCACTGGTATAAGAGGTTTTACTACAGAAGGAACTTATCTTTAGAACTTTTTAGTTGCAAATGTTTAGAAGCATGTTCTGTTTGGAGATTTGTTAGTCTTAAGAGATTTGACTTAACAAGCTGCATCCTGTCAGTAAAGCTGGGTAATTTCCATTGTTGGCCCATTCTGGGAATGGAGAGACAAAACACACCTGCTCTGCATGACTTAAAGGAAATATAAGGAAGTTAGCATGAAATCTGGATGAGAGAGATATGATTCATCCTGTAAGAATGGCCAGCTGGCAGGATTTCTTCCTGAGCTTGAGGACTGGAGCAAAGCTGTAGCTGTGAGAGTTATTGGCAACCGAATGTGAAGTAAGGTAACTTCTTATCAATAATTAGAAACTGATTTTCATTGCTTTGAAAAAGCTTCGGCCTACTGAGGCGTTGTCCAAAGTAATTCCTCTTTGCGCCAGCACCTTTGGCACATTTCCTGTCCTCTATTGTTCTCTCCGCACTTGTTTTTTCACTTGCCACTTGTTGCGTCTCTTTAGATGGTGAGCCAGGGTCAGTGGTGGGGTCATTTCCATTTTGGTGAATTACAGAGTGTTCAGCACATGCTGCTCGTGTGCTTGCTCAGCCAGTGTCTTGGTTATCTGATGGCCACTGGAGAAAATATCTTCCAGTGAAAGGTGAATGTCGCACTTAGCAAGGAGTACCTGCTTCTGAGATCAGAGATGAACTCTATACATCATCATAGCAGTGGCTTCTTCACATCTTCATTCCACGGCCCTGAGCCAACTTCACCACACAAGTTTCAGTTTTTGAGAGCCCAGGGCACTCACCATGGTTGACTCTCAGCTTTTCTTTCTTAAAGATGTTCAAGCAGTTGCTTACGAGGAACCAAAACACTGGTGCTCTATTGTCTACTACGAGCTCAATAATCGTGTGGGCGAAGCTTTCCATGCCTCCTCCACGAGCGTGCTGGTGGATGGCTTCACCGATCCTTCCAACAACAAGAACCGTTTCTGCCTTGGGCTGCTCTCCAACGTCAACCGGAATTCCACTATCGAAAACACTAGGCGACACATCGGGAAAGGTGAGCTTTCACTGGAACCTCTCTCAAATGTTTGTCTGTCATGTCCCTCTTACCCCAGAACTCACCAGTCGTTCCTGGAGTCAATACCAGATGATATACACTTGCCGGTACGGTTTATAAATATTTTTTCAATTTGTATTATCAGGAAGTTCTTCATTTTCCAATCAGCGATTTTTGCGGTCTCCTGACTCATAATAATTATAGCTGGAATAGTGATTTGCTATCTGGGGACACCATTCTATCACGTGTTTTGCCAAAGAATGAAATAGCTGTTAAAAAATTCTTTACAACCTAAAACTAAAAGCAAAAAGCAAATGAAAACAAGTAAACCGAATGTATTTCAAATGAATACCATGACCCACTGGGGAAAAAAAAAAAGAACTAATTCAAAATAACTTATGAATATATAGTATTTGGCTACAGAACCTCAGCCTGAGCCAGGTAAGGTAGAGCGACTGCAAACAAATCCTGAACTCTTTTTAATAGACTTGATTATTTAGTGGCAGTGTGAAGGAGACAGTTATGAAATTTTAAGATGTATTATAATATTAAGCAAATGACTAAATGTGTGGTTGTTGGGGTAAACCTGGGTTTTCACTGTGGAATAGGAAGAGACATACAGGGCTTCCCTGGTGGCGCAGTGTTTGATGCCTGCCGATGCAGGGGACACGGGTTCGTGCGCCGGTCCGGGAAGATCCCACGTGCCGTGGAGCGGCTGGGCCCGTGAGCCACGGCCGCTGAGCCTGCGTGTCCGGAGCCTGTGTTCCGCAACGGGAGAGGCCACAACAGTGAGAGGCCCACGTACCACAAAAAAAAAAAAAAAAAGAAGAGACATACAGTGTGGAGAAGGGTAAAAAATAAACCCTGTGGAGGTATCAGTGTGAGATCGTGATTTTAATAATGTGTACATGCATGTTCATGTACTCCTGTACACGTGTATGTATGCACGTGTATGAAGGCATATGTGGATGTGTCTCTGCATGCATATAGTTTCTGATCTGTCTGCTGAGAGGGCCAAGAGGCAAAGATACCCAGTAGTAATAAGCACATACAGTGCTCAGACCATCATCTCTTAACTCCATGGCTGCTAAGAGGAACCAGGGCTTTTGGAGAAAGGGCTGACTCCAAGGCTGAGACAGGTAGATGCAAGATGAGCCGCAACGTTCTGTTATGTCCGAAAGTAAACAAATACTTATGCACGTGATGGAGGCATTTCCCAGGAGCCAACTTGGAGGGGCTTCCACTGGCCAACTCTGGGGTAGTTCGAGCACCAAAATAATTAAATACAGTAGTGAGTTTTAAACCACTGGAAAGCCATAGTAATTCATAAGTCCATGCCAGTAACAGATAAATAAATGAATGGGGAAGGCTGACTGGTAAATGCAGAGTGAGTTGGTGGAGTTAGAAAGTCCCCATTTTGCAACCATCAGGCAAGAATAGTCAGTGATGCTAAATATAGAGAGAACTTTTTATGAGAATCAGGATATTTTCATGGTCTTTAAGTATCTCCTCCCAGGCTGCCTGTTACTGACATGGGAGAATAAAAATCAGTAACTATTTAGTGGAGAAATTGGACAACATCTTGACTAGGCGATGAGAATTATCATCGCCAGTGAGAGGCAGATGGAGGTCGTGAACCTCCAGCTGTGGTGCTCTGAGGAGGGAGTAACGTCACCTACACAGAAATCCAACTGAGCATGCAGATCTGAATCGAATCTCAGGGTGCCTTCAGACAGACCCCAGACACAAAGGGTGAGAAGGGACTGTATTCTTCCAAAATACTGATGTCGAAAGACAAAGGTGTGAGAATGTTCCACATTAAAACGGCTAAAGAAACATGACAGCTCTATGTAATAATCTGCCCCTGGACGTGATCCTGCAGCAGACAGGGGAAAAGTACTACAAAGAGCATTATTGGGGTCAGCAGACAGAATTAGAATATGAGTGGCAGATAAGATAGAAGTATTACATCAGTGTTAAATGCAGTGGCATTGCTGATTATGCTGTGGCTTGTAAGAGAAGACCCCTATTCTTAGGAAATACACACTTAAGTATGTAGGGGTAAAGGACCATGATGAAATGGTTCAGGAGGAAATTATATATGTATCTTATGTTTATAGATAGAGATATCTATCCACCTAAAACAATCCTGTGTCCGAATGTATACATGTATGTACCTATGTGTGTGTATATGAGGGTGTGTGTGGAAGAATAGAGAGGACAGAGGTACCCATGATGAAGCATATGGAGTGAACTGTCCCAACAGGTGAATCTGGAGAATGGTTGTGTGGGTGTTCTTTGTTCTGTTTTTCTTTGTTGTTTGTTCTATTTCTGTAAGTTTTCAAATTATTTCCAGAGTAAAAGTTTTTTTAAATGACCTACTATGAAATTTAGAACAAATTAAAAGGTTATTCAATAGGTGCTTAAAAGACATTTGAGATGAAGTTTAACATTGAATCCTGGAAACAAAAACAACAACTCTTAAAACAGGAACTGATAGATAATTCCGTAGTATGCTTAAGGAAAAAATATAAGCCTAAACTACACATCTAATGATGAAATGTCAGAACTCAGGTTCACATCGTATGGGTATCTTTTTGTGGTCTGTAAACCCCTGAAATTGTATATAAACACAATTTTGCATGCATTTGGAACAGAGGGACATAGTTTTCATTATATTCTAAAGTTGACCATTACTCCAATGTAGTAAAAAGCCATTGTACTCTGGAACATTCCTATTAACAATTAGGAAGAAAATAAGGATTCTGGGAATGCTGTTATTTCAAATTGTTCCAGATGCCTCGACTCTATTTTTAGAAATTATATATCAGTTTTCTTTAATCTGGCAATAGCCAGTTAGAAAATATAATGGAGAGGAAAATTACATTCTCAGTAGCAGCAGAATGCGTAAATAATCTGAACCAGCAACATATGAGAATTATGTAAAGAAAACCAAATTTCACTGAGAGCGAAAGAAAATTTGAATAATAAATAGGTAGTCTGTGTTCCTTAAAGAAAAGGCTTAATATTGTGAGAACAGTTTAAGGATATTCATTCTTCCTAATTTAGTTCATAGTTTAAACAATCCATGTCAGAATCACAATGTTTTGTTTTTGAAAGTTGGAAGATGTATTCTGCATATTACCCAGAAGGATAAATAAGTGAAAATAGCTAAAATTTTTTAATGGAAGAGTAAAGAAAAAATTCTCAAGGTGACGATTAATGAAAGATTATGAAACTACAATTAAATCGGTGTGTAGAGAGAACAATAGAATAAAGTAAACTCAGACTATACTGTATTTAAAAATTTAATGTATGATAAGTGAAGCATAACAAATTAGTAGAGTCTTCCAGTGGTCCTGCAATAACGAAGTTAGCTTTGGGGGGAGGCTGGGGGTAGAAACCCTGCCCCATTCCACATATGCAAATGGATTAGTGAGTTGAATTATTTTTTAAGGCAAGCTATTGAAAAGCTAGAAGAACATATATTGATCAAGAGTGGCAGAGAGGACTTCCCTGGTGGCGCAGTGGTTGAGAGTCCGCCTGCCGATGCAGGGGACCTGGGTTCGTGCCCCGGTCCGGGAGGATCTCACGTGCTGCGGAGCGGCTGAGTCTGCGTGCCATAACTACTCCGCAGTAATCCCATGCACCGCAATGAAGAGTGGCCCCCGCTCTCTGCAACTGGAGAAAAAGCCCGTGCACCGCAGGGAAGACCCAACACAGACAAAAATTAAATACATTTAAAAAAAAAAAAGGATGAGATAGACTGGAAAATGCTTTAAAAAAAAAAAAAGAGTGGCAGAGATTTTCTAAGCATAAAAAGCAACAGAAAGATTGCAAGAGATTTGTCTACTTAAAGATTTCAAACTTCTGTAGGTTAAAGAAAAACGGTACCGTGAACAAAATTAAAAGACAAAGGACTAACGGGGAAACAAATAAGAAATAAATTATTTATATCTTTCCTATATGCGCAGCTCATTAAAAAAATAATGAAAATACTAGAACCCCAGAGGAATAAATAAGTAAGAAATATGAACAGTAAATCCATAAGAGAAACACAGATGGCTAGTAAACAGAGGAGAGCGTATCAAGGCTCACGTGCAAATTAAAACAATATTGTTTTCCAGCTATAAATTAGGGGAATTTTGTTGTTGTTTTAAACTCAGACTCAGTACTGGCACGGGTGAAGTGAGAAAGGCACTCATCTGCTGCTGGAGAGAGTGTATATTGATACAAGCGCTCCGGCAAAGTGAATCAAGAGCCTTCGATCCAATGACATAACTTCCAGGAATTGCTCCTAATGATATTATCAAAAATTATGCTGAGACATTCATCATGGCATTGTTATCATAGCAGAAAATTAGTATCAACAGAATGGTCCAATGATGGGAGAATCCTTTAAATAAATTGTTGTAGTCATTCAATGGTGGAGATATGTTAAATGTTTGCAAAGAAAGTTTAATGATACTCAAGACCGAATACGACGTGTATTCACAGTTACTGCCTCTGGGCCTCTAAAGGAGTGATAATGTTTTCTGCTTCTTTATATTTGCTTTACTTTCTAAATTTTCTAAAATGAAAATTCCTCATTTTTATAATCAGGAAAAAAGTAGCAAACACACACACACCCTTAAATTGTTTTCTCTACATCAGACAGAAAAATGGGCTTCTGCTCCAGTGGCTATTTAATTGTTACAGCAGTCTTAGCCATTGTGTATACATATCAACACAGCACATAGTATTTTTTTTCATTTTTCTGAAATACTTTAGTTCACTCAAATCATGACAGCCCTGTAGACACAGCCATCAGCTCGACTTGCATTTTTTTCCTTCTTTCTTTCTTTAATATCTTTATGGGAGTATAATCGCTTTCCACTGTTGTATTAGTTTCTGCTGTACAACAAAGTGCATCAGCTATACGTATACATATATCCCCATATCCCCTCTCTCGAGTCTCCCTCCCACCCTCCCTATCCCACCCCTCTAGGTGGTCACAAAGCACTGAGCTGATCTCCCTGTGCCATGCAGCAGCTTCCCACTAGCCATCCATTTTACATTTGGTAGTGTATATATGTCCATGCCACTCTCTCACTTTGTCCCAGCTTCCCTTTCCCCCCACTGTGTCCTCAAGTCCGTTCTCTACGGCTGCGTCTTTTATTCCTGCCCTGCCCCTAGGTTCATCAGTACTACTGTTTTTTTTGGATTCCACATATGAGCACATAATATTTTGGATGAGACAGTAGGTTCTTGCATTGACTAAGCTTTGCCAGAGTTACCTGCAAGGTCCATCACTGAACGCCACATGGGATGTGACTGTTTGCTGGGTGGCCTATAATGGTGTGGGGTTTTGTCAGAGTGGTTTTTTCCCCTTTCATTTTTTTAAAGGCTGGGTAAGATCAATTTCCTACACTCCTGGCACTCTAGGTCTCACAGGAAGAAGTTTGGAGCAGATAATAGTTGAGTGAGATCAGATTCCACACAGTATGAATTACTTTTTCTAGGTTTTTTTCCCCCTGGGCCTTACATCTATTTTTTTTTTTTTTTTTTTTTTTTTTTGCGATACGTGGGCCTCTCACTGCTGTGGCCTCTCCCGTTGCACAGGCTCCGGACACGCAGGCTCAGCGGCCATGGCTCGCGGGCCCAGCCGCTCCGCGGCATGTGGGATCCTCCCGGACCGGGGCACGAACCCGCGTCCTCTGCATCGGCAGGCGGACTGTCAACCACTGCGCCACCAGGGAAGCCCTGGACCTTACATCTTACACTTCTCAGCAGTACTTCCTCCACCTGTGGTTTTCTAGTTCTCTTACTCCTCTCGATCCTCCCTTCCCCTACCCTAAAATTTTTTGAAAAGCTTAGCTGCAAAATAAATACAAGAGAGCTTATGTAACGAATATGCGTAGGATCCCATGATCAAGTTCAGCTTTATTGTGCTATGTTTTTAAAGTGAGAATTTGCTCCCAATTCATGGCCAAATAGGCATTAAGTGCTTTTCAAGATGAAATTGCTGCACTCTGTTACTTATTTTTAAGAGACTTTGTTGTGTTATTTCCTACAACCTTCTAGACATGCATGTTGACATATGGACATTGTATTAACTAATACAGTTAACTAAGATTTTATCAATTGTGCAAGACTTGGAGAATGTCTGTTTATCGAATCAACCATGTAAATTTACATTCTGAAGCTACACAGACGCTTTTCAGCTGTGAAAAGCGATAATGACCACACTCTGTGCTTTGTCTCCCTGCAGGAGTTCATCTTTATTATGTCGGAGGCGAGGTATATGCTGAATGCCTCAGTGACAGTAGTATCTTTGTGCAGAGTCGGAACTGCAACTACCATCATGGATTTCATCCCACTACTGTTTGCAAGATCCCTAGTGGGTGTAGTTTGAAAATTTTTAACAACCAAGAATTTGCTCAGTTACTGGCACAGTCTGTGAACCATGGCTTTGAGACAGTCTATGAGCTCACAAAAATGTGTACTATTCGCATGAGCTTTGTGAAGGTAAGTGAGCTCTGATTCCTCTAGTCAGGGTTTAATGCACTTCCATGTTATATGTAAATCTATATCCTCTTGATATGTGTCCATAGACACCAACTTATTATCTAGACATTTTTAACCTTTAACAAGGATGTCAACTATGAGGAAAGTATCATTGGAATATAGGAGTGTTTGTGTTAAATGTTAGTAGTAGCAGGCTTTAATAACTTTTCCTTATTCAAGTAGCACTATTTTAGCTATTGTAATACTATTAGAATATGTTATTATGTATATATATATAAAGTATATGCTTTAAATGCATGGTTGTCTTATGAGATCAGTTCTTTTTATTTTTATTTTTTTGTTTATTTATTTTTTGGCTGTGCCACGTGGCTTCAGGGATCTTAGTTCCCTGACTAGGGGTTGAACCTTCACCCTTGGCAGTGAAAGCGCAGAGTCCTAACGCCTGGGCCGCCAGGGAATTCCCAGAGATCAGTTCTATAAATGCACCCCTCTTTTTTTTTTAATGCTATGCTTGTTAGTACTTCTAGGACGGAGACACTTGTTACTTTTGTTTCAACAATAAGCAAGTGGTCTTTTTTGTGTGTGAGAGTAAAAGTTCATCACACTGAGATTTATTTTTGATTGGTCAGTTTTTTAGTGGTTCCAGTAAAGCTTGTGATTTTCTGGTTTTTTTTTTTTTCCAAAAAACAATAATTTATTCTCAGGTACATATGGGTGGGCAAGGGATGCACTGATCTAGTATGAGTGCCACTGGGGGTGGCTCTGTCCCATATGTCACTCATCCTTTTTTTTTTTAATATATCTTTATTAGAGTATAACTGCTTTACAATGTTGTGTTAGTTTCTGCTATACAGCACAGTGAATCAGCTGTACGTATACATATAGCCCCACATCCCCTCCCTCTTGCGTCTCCCTCCCACCCTCCTTATCCCGCCCCTCTAGGTGGTCAGAGCACCGAGCTGATCTCCCTGTGCTATGCAGCTGTTTCCCACCAGCTATCCATTTATGTTTGGTAGTGTGTGTATGGCAAAGCTACTCTCTCACTACATCCCAGCCCCCCCTTCCCCCGATTTTCTTATATTCAAGAGTTAATAAGGCCCTTGCCTCAGCGCTAGGATTGTGCTGTGAGGTTCGAGGAGGGTGAAGGTTACAGACATCGCTCACAAGAATTGATCTCTTTTTTGCCTCCTCTTCTGCCTGCCTCTGAGAAATAAGAAGTTTTAAGATGCCATCGAAATGGAAAAAAGAAACTCATATGTCTGATTAAATTTATGAGTCAGAAACTTATTCTAGTGGCTGACTGACTTGGCTCTGAATCCTCAAGACAGATTTTCCTCCTCTGTTACGCTGAGAAACAAAACTAATTATATATTTGGGCGAGGCAATCACCTTTCATATCCTCTCTTCAGAAGCTCACAGAACTTGTTGTTAAACCTGTTCTGTGCTGTATTTATTACAGAGGGTAACTTTGGAACCTTACTTGGTTAATCATCCTTTACGTCAAAGGTATCTTTCCCTGAATATCATTTTTTCCCTACTTCTTTGAGTCACATTAGCAGGTTTTCAGTGTGTTTTCTTGAAACACAATTCAACAGTTTCTTATAGCTGAGTCCAGAACTTTTTAGTACTGAAGGAGGTTTTTTTTTACCTTTTCAAGAGGTTTACGTATATGCTATGTACCTATGAGACTACAAAGAGCTTTCTCATCCATTAGTAATGTGCACTGTTTAATTTTTGACTTAGCATTTTGACTGAAATGAATTTTAAAATGAGGACAGTGAGTTGCCTGCATTGTTTGTGTTTGTTGTTTTTATTGATATGGAGGAAAGAAGACCTCTTGAGAGTCAGGAGATCCAGGTTCTAGTTCTGTGTGTGTGTGATTAAGGACCCGGGATTCCTTCCTGATCCCCACGTTCATTATTTTTAAAATGGGTGGCTGCGGGCTTCCCTGGTGGCGCAGTGGTTGAGAGTCCGCCTGCCAATGTAGGGGACACGGGTTAGTGCCCCGGTCTGGGAAGATCCCACATGCCGCGGAGCAGCTGGGCCCGTGAGCCATGGCCGCTG